>NW_024753331.1:0-27500 GCF_018991925.1 Homarus americanus
CAAAGGGGAGGAGCGTGCCAAGACAGTGAAAAGGAGACAGGTGAGACAGGGATACAGGGGAGAGACAGCATGCAGACAGGTGAAAGACAGGACAGGTGAGGAGACAGGGGAGACAGGGGAGAGACAGGGAGACGGGGAGAGAGACAGACGTACCAGACAGGTGAAGACAGCCGAGGAGACAGGTGAGAGACAGGGGAGAGACAGCGTGTACCAGACAGGTGAAAGACAGCCGAGGGAGACAGAGGGGAGACAGGAGACAGGGAGGAGCAGCGTACCAGACAGGTGAAAGACAGCCGAGGGAGACAGGTGAGAGACAGGGGGGAGACAGGGAGAGACAGTACCAGACAGGTGAAAGACAGCCGAGGAGACAGGTGAGAGACAGGGGGAGAGACAGCGTACCAGACAGGTGAAGACAGCCAAGGAGACAGGTGAGAGACAGGGGAGACAGGGGAGAGACAGCGTACCAGACAGGTGAAAGACAGCCGAGGAGACAGGTGAGAGACGGAAGACAGGGGAGAGACAGCGTACCAGACAGGTGAAAGACAGCCGAGGAGACAGGGGAGAGACAGGGGAGACAGGGAGAGACAGCCATGCCAGACAGGTGAAAGACACTGAGGAGACAGGTGAGAGAGACAGGGAGACAGGGGAGAAACAGCGCTACCAGACAGGTGAAAGACACCCGAGGAGACAGGTGAGAGACAGGGGGAGGAACAGCGTCCAGACAGGTGAAAGACAGCCGAGGAGACAGGTGAGAGACCAAGGGAGACAGGGGAGACAGGGGAGAGACAGGGGAGAACAGCGTACCAGACAGGTGAAAGACAGCCGAGGAGACAGGTGAAAGCAGGAGACAGGTGAAAGACAGAGACAGCGTACCAGACAGGTGAAAGACAAGCCGAGAGACAGGTGAGAGATAGGGAGACAAGGGGAGAGACAGCGTACCAGACAGGTGAAAGACAGCCAGAGACAGGTGAAAACAGGGAGACAGGTGAAAGACAGGGGAGAACAGCGTACCAGACAGGTGAAAGACAGCCGAGGAGACAGGTGAGAGACAGGGGGAGACAGGGGAGAGACAGCGTACCAGACAGGTGAAAGACAGCCGAGGAGACAGGTGAGAGACAGGGGAGAGACAGGGGGGAGAGAAGACAAGCCAGACAGGTGAAAGACAGCCGAGGAGACAGGTGAGACAGGGGAGACAGGAGACAGGGAGAGACAACAGCAGACAGGTGAAAGACAGCCAAGGAGACAGGTGAGACAGGGGATACAGAGGAGGAGCAAGCGTACCAGACAGGTGAAAGACAGCCAAGGAGACAGGTGAGAGACAGGGGAGACAGGGGAGGAGAGACAGGTGAGAGACAGGGGAAGACAGCTACCAGACAGGTGAAGACAGCCAGGGGACAGGTGAGAGACAGAGAGGAAGACAGCGTACCAGACAGGTAACAGCCGAGGAGAGAGAGGGAGACAGGGGAGACAGGGGAGAGACAAGCGTACCAGACAGGTGAAAGACACGAGGGAGACAGGTGAGACAGGGGAGACAGGAGGACAGCATGCAGACAGGTGAAAGACAGCCGAGGAGACAGGTGAGAGACAGGGGAGAGACAGCGTGCAGACAGGTGAAAGACAGCCAAGAGACAGGTGAGAGACAGGGGAGACAGGAGAGAGACAGCGTACCAGACAGGTGAAGACAGCCGAGGAGACAGGTGAGAGACAGGAAGACAGGGGAGAGACAGCGTCCAGACAGGTGAAAGACAGCTGAGGAGACAGGGAGAAACGGAGACAGGGGAGGAGACAGCGTACCAGACAGGTGAAAGACAGCCGAGGAGACAGGTGAGAGACAGGAGACAGGGGCAGACAGGTGAAAGAACTGGGGGGAGAGGGAGAACAGCGTCCAGACAGGTGAAAGACAGCCGAGGAGACAGGTGGAGAGACAAAGGGAGACAGGGGAGAGACAGGGAGAGACAGAGAGACAGCGTGCCGGGTGAAAGACAGCCGAGGAGACAGGTGAAACAGGAGACAGGTGAAAGACAGGGGAGAGACAGCGTACCAGACAGGTGAAAGACAAGCGAGGAGACAGGTGAGAGACAGGGGAGACAGGGGAGAGACAGCGTACCAGACAGGTGAAAGACAGCCGAGGAGACAGTAGAGACAGGGGAGACAGGGGGAGACAGCGTACCAGACAGGTGAAAAGACGAGAAGGGTGAGAGATAGGGGAGAGACAGCGTACCAGACAGGTGAACAGCAGCCGAGGAGACAGGTGAGAGACAGGAGACAGGGAGAGACAGCGTACCAGACAGGTGAAAGACAGCCAAGGAGACAGGTGAGAGACAGGAGGGGAGACAGGGGAGAGACAGAGGGGAGACAGCGTACCAGACAGGTGAAAGACAGCCGAGGAGACAGGTGGAGAGACAGGGAGAGACAGAGTGCAGACAGGTGAAAGACAGCCGAGGAGACAGGTGAGGCAGAACAGGGGAGAGAGCGTACCAGACAGGTGAAAACAGCCGAGGAGACAGGTGAGACAGGGGAGACAGGGGAGACAGCGTACCAGACAGGTGAAAGACAGCCGAGGAGACAGGTGAGAGACAGGGAGACAGGAGACAGCGTACCAGACAGGTGAAAGACAGCCGAGGAGACAGGTGAGAGACAGGGGAGAGACAGGGGAGACAGGGGAGAGACAGCGTACCAGACAGGTGAAAGACAGCCGAGGAGACAGGTGAGAGACAGGGGACAGGGGGAGACAGGGGAGACAGGGAGAGACAGCGTACCAGACAGGTGAAAGACAGCCAGGAGACAGGTGAGGGACAGGGGAGACAGGGGAGACAGCGTACCAGACAGGTGAAAGACAGCCGAGGAGACAGGTGAGAGACAGGGGAGACAGGGGAGAGACAGTGTACCAGACAGGTGAAAGACAGCCGAGGAGACAGGTGAGAGACAGGGGAGGGAAGAGACAGCGTACCAGACAGGTGAAAACAGCCGAGGAGACAGGTGAGACAAGTGAGAGACAGCTGAGGACAGGTGAGAGACAGGTGAGAGATAGTCAGGAAACAGGTGAGAGACAGCTGAGGAGACAGGTGAGAGACAGGCAGGTAAACAGGTGAGAGACAGGTAGGCAGATACAGCACCGTAGGAGACAGACGACACACACACTTCAAGCTCCACAATACCACAACTGCTCCACTAATCTCCTCGTGTTGGCGCTGTGTGTGGTGAAGGTAAAGGCTTCTGACGGTGCTGGTACTATGTAAGAGAATTTAGATGGAAAGTACAGAATATTAATAGATCCTTGTTTTGTGGGAGGTGAATCAAGAGGTAAATGTTGACGTGTGTGTGTCACGCTTAAGCACACATCATAAGAAACCACTGTGCCCTGAGACCAGTTATTTAGTAATCGTTACCCGTCAATCACTCGTCGTGTGTGTGATGAATGAGTTGGCAAGAAAACGGAGGACTGATAATACATGGTGTTGTAGGTCCGCCGAGTCAAGGCGTTAGAGGTTTGTGTAAGACCCACGTAATAAGGGAGTCAGGAGGTGTTTAGGCAGACCAACACCAATAAGGTTTACATTCGTTACATAAAGACGGCAAAACAGTACGCATACATATAGATAAGCTACCTAAACATGCTTTTTTTCTCTACGGTGGGGAACGAGGTGTGGTAAGGGTTCTGGGAGACATTATTATCATCACACAATTTATCCCTAATATCGAGGTTAGAGGAAGGTCAACAGCCGCCTCTCACAGATCGTATCCCTCTTCCAAGAATTTACCAACCGTCATTGAACAACTCTTGGCTACACTCTGTACCACCATCTCCGACTTACTCTTGCCCTCTGTTGCCACCCAGTCACTCCTCTCTGCTGGTTTGACACAAGCTGGTAGTCCCACTGTGAGTCCCCCTGCTCACGGCCTCCTCCACCGGCGGCCCACTACTGGTGTAGTGCCTCCAGGCCTGCCCTGGTGTGTCCTGCTGCCCCAAGCGAAGTCCTGCCTCATCTTCACGACACGTGGTGCCTCAACCTGTCCACCACCCGCTCCTGTGTCTGTGCTGTCTCCCAGGGCTACCTATGGACCTGAGGCCACCACCCCCGGCTACCCATGCCCCACTGGCATGTCGACGCACACGCCATCACAATCACACTAAGTATGTCCCGTCCTCATGTTAATCAATGTGCCTCCTCCACCCTACTGTGCCTAATCACACCACTTATATCCTCCACCCCTGCTAGCCACGCCTGTGTGGCCTGGCCACTGGTTTTGTAAACTTTGTGGTCCTTGACTCTCACCCTCTCACTGTCCTCCCTTGCCCTCTTGACCTCCTCCCTGGGTCCCCAGCCATTACCAACACCTCTTCCACCCTGACCAGATATCCCCTCACTCCTGTGGCTGGGCCTGGCACGGGACCTGCACTTTGCTGCAAACTAGATAAATTCTAGAGTTCCCCCACACTCATCATTCTTCAACTGTAACCTTTGACAAACCCACTGACCCTTCAGGTTTTGCCACTGTGCAGAGGTCATGAGGCAAGCGCTGAACCACCGCTTCCCAGATGGGCCTGTGTGCTTCACCCTGCAGGATTTAAGGGTGCCCAATAAACGCTAACCCCCTCGAGGCCATCTAATAAATCTCTAAGTGCCTCAAACAACACATTAATATCCTCATAATGTGATGAGGATAATAAAATTTTAAACGATCATAAACACTATAATCCTCTTTGGTTGCGCTGCTTCTAGCGATAGTCATGTAACAGATAAATATATTCTCAGATTAAACAATTATTTTTTGTTTGCAGATATATAGTTACCAGTGTATCGTAAGCAGCGAGATATTTAACCTTCTGAGCAGGGCTACCAGTGTGAGCCTGTTCTGCATTAAATCTCAGATCATGACGCTACAGAGCTTCAGTATGGGGCAAAAGCAGTATCAAAATCCATCAATACGTACTCTCTAAGATAAGTAATTTCAGACGTTCGTTATATGAAGATGTCTGTCTCCTAGGGTATTACCGTCAAATCCACTAAGGGACCCTAACTCACCCCCTTATTGGATCACTCATCATCACTCTTCAATTGTGGATATTTCAGAGAACCCACCGCCACAACGTCTCCTCCTCCATTTTCCCCACCAAATTGTTGAACTTTAGGAGGAAGGCTTGAAAGGGCTGCCGCTGGATTGACGAATCGACCTTGCACTCTGGAAGATCTTGTACACTTTGTGCCCTCTGGCATAGTGGATGTACTCTGAAGACTGGTTTATTGACATGCTGTCTTATTAAGCAAGAAAAAATATAAGAAGAGATAGTTTTAGTACTGGCAAGTAGAAATAAGTTTTATGACACTTTAAAACGACTATCACTAGTAATCAAAGAATATCTGTGTCGGTGTGTGGAAATTAGCTGGGATGCCCAGGTGTGTGTTGGTAGGAGGGTGACACATGCCCTCACTAGGCTACCTATTTTGAGATGTCAAGCACGAATAGGAAATACTGAACGTGACTCTCTCTCTCTCTCAATATACTGGCATGAAGGACATCTTGACTCTGGCAGAGGATCATGTATACTGCACTAATTAGCTGGCGATATAGCTGCTGGGACATTATATTGAAGGGTTTGCTAAAGGCACGCCACAGTAATGAAAGGTTCATTAATGCCTGCAGGTCACCATCTGTGCCGTCTAATAATGAACCTGTGAAAGTGTGAGCAGTGTGGTGGTGGTGAGTGTCTAATGTGTGTGGTGTGTAATTAGTGAGTGTGTAGTGGTGTGTGTGTGTGTGGTGGTGTGAGCTTAGTGTTTGGTGAGTGTGAGCAGTGTGTGGTGGTAGTGGTGAGTGTGTAGTGGGTAATGTGTGTGTGGTGAAGTGTGAAGCAGTGTGTGGTGCGTATGAGGTGTGTGGTGAGGTGAGCCATTGGAGGTGTGTAGTGAACCAGTGTGTGTTGAGTGTGAGCAGTGTGGTGTGGTGGTGTGGTGTGTGTGTGTGTGTGGTGAGTGTGAGCAGTGTGTGGTGGTGGTGGTGTGTGTCTGTGTGGTGAGTGTGTGTGGTGTGTGTGTGGTGGTGTGAGCAGTGTGTGGTGGTGGTGTGTCTGTGTGGTGGTGGTGGTGGTGTGTGGTGGTGTGTGGTGTGGTGGTGTGGTGGTGGTGGTGGGTGTGGTGGTGTGTGTGTGTGTGGTGTGAGTGTGGTGTGTGTGGTGTGTGAGCATTAATGTGGTGAGAATGTGAGCAGTGTGTGGTGCGTATGAGGGTGTGTGGTGGTGGTGGTAGTGGTGTGAGCAGTGTGTGAGTGTGAGCAGTGTGGTGGTGTGGTGGTGAGTGTGTGAGTGGTGTGTGTGTGTGTGTGGTGAGTGTGAGCAGGGTGTGTGGGGTGCGTGTGGGGGTGTGGTGGTTGGTTGGTGGGTCTGGTGTGTGTGGTGGTGTGAGCGGTGTGTGTGGTGGTGGTGGTGGTGGGTGTGATGTCGTCTGCAGAACTATATACAAAACCTGGTACCTAAAAATAAAATTAAGAAATACAATATATCAAAACTAAAAAAACATATAAATAAAACATCATAAAACACTGAGCGACAATTACCGACACGTATAATATTACCTTAATTACCAACATCTATCTATTTTGAGAACTGAGTGATGGTAACGTTGGTACATATAACTTCCTCTCAAAACCACATTTATGTTGTTAAAAAAAATGTAGTTTCTCCGATGGGAAAAAAAAATATGAATAAATTTTATCGTATCAGAAAAATCTTCAAGCAATGATCATCAATATATTTTGCTGTCATAGCTAGGTAACTTTATAATGATGAGGAGGCGACAGTGTCTCCCTCCTTGACAAGACCAGCACCGTGATTTTTGTGACCATTGACGTAGCACTGCCGCTGCTGAGCCTGACTTACATCAAAAAGCCTGTACTGTGCATGTCTCAGTGGAGTCCACTAATGGTGCAACTCTCAGAAAAATAACATAGGTGGAGCCAAAAAATGCTTCGTAGACTATCAAAGAGAACCATGAAAACGTGGCAATATAACTGAGACTTGACAATTTGTTTCTTGTCATATGGACGGTATAGAAGACAACAGTGACTGAGATTTTCGTCTTGACTCAACAGGCTGCTAACACGACAGGAAGAACGACGAAGAAACTGACGTCTATAACTTCTTCTGAAATGCAAACGGTTCCATCTTTCAATCTTGTCCAGCCTTCAGGAAATATAACATATCAGACAGCCCCAATGCTCCAGCCAACAGAAAAGAAACAGTGGTGAATTAACTGTACTTTATTCTTATCACAATTATATTACCGATCCAAACCAAAACATACAAGTTACTTCAGGTATTTCAGAGGGATAAAGGTATCATTGTGTCTCTCGTCTAGCCAATTACACATACCCAAGGTGAGATGATCATATATAATGAAAGTGGAATTGTTTACTGAGATACATAGATACTTTAGTGTAAAGGAATCTGTAGATTGTAGTCTGAAGATGAGTGGATGATTAAAGATTATGAAACAGGTAACGAAAATTAAATTGACTGAGACAATAGAGAGTAATGAGGGTAGAAATAGTGGGAGAGAAGCTTAACGAGGAGGTTAAGGGAAGACAATAGACTCGCAAGAGAGAAAAGGATAGAGTGACAGTGAATCCAGTTAACATAAAATAAGGAGGCTCTGAGGGAGGTGACGTGGAGGAAGATGGTGAAAGAGTGTCTGGGTAGGGCTCAAAGAGTTTTGCTCGGAACAATGAAGATCTCTCCCTAAAGGTCATCGATGACCAAATCAGTGTCATATGAACTTATTTAATTACCATCAATAGTCGAACAGGTAGTTTGAGAGAGTACTTTCAGCGGTTCTGATAATTCTTGTCTGATTGGACTCCTGAGTGACTTCTCTGACAGTAAGATAATGAACGTAACTTGTTTTTGTTTCTGTCCGTACAAGTAATAGTCATCAGTTATCGACAAAGGAAGGCTGTACCTCATGTGCCTTTTATTTGTCGAGCCTCGAAGACCTGGGCGTTGACATGTGTGGAGAGAGAGAGAGGTGAAAAAAAAAAGCTGAAATGAAAAGATTCATTGAAGACATGGGTCAGCTTGTGAACTTGAAGTGCAGGGCAAGTTCTAGGACCTGTCAGATGAGAACATCCTTCAGTTACCTGGGTTACAGAGGGACCTCCAAGAGCAACAAAGACAATACTCTATGCATAACCTTAAGATGCAGAGTTATCCTGCCAGTTACACAAGGACACATGGATCTGTGCAAAGATGATTCAGCAGCACAAGGACCTGAAGAGCCTCAGCAAACCCTAAAACAGCGCTCGTGTTCCAACCCAGGATCCTTGCTTTAAGCCAAAACCTATTTAACTTATCTGGCATCCTTGCCCTGAGACTGAGGGACGTCTGTCTGGGTTAAGCCTAGGCCAGCCTCCCACCAGGGCAGAGAGGCCCACACTGCTATCATTCTCACCTTCTGTACTTCCCACTTCTTCCAACTGTACCTTACCCTAAATCTCCTTGTTCACATAGAGCACGGCTCTCTTATTCAGTGTTCTGACATTGTTGTTAATGAGGTCATTGACTACTGGATAGTCTTCTCGACAGAAGGCCTTCGAACTGTAAACCACTGGCCATTATAATGGCGCTCGCCGACAAAAGGCATCTGAGAAAGTGCTGGGGTGGATCAGAACTACCTTACGAAGAAGAAGCTAAGAGTACGCTTTCGAAGGGCAAACATCAGGGCCCACAAACAGGAACCACACAAGGGAGACACATCTGGTCAGCTCTGTTCCAATATCTGATGGAATACAGTCAGACTACCTTTCAGAAAAACATCAAGCTCTCTGCTATGCAGACAACTTACAGCTCATAGTAAGAGGAGCAAATAGATCGGCATACATACACTCCAACTTACAGAAGAATTTATGAACTGGACTCAGGAATAGAAATCCAAGCCAGTCAAAAGCTTGATGGCCATCTGAACACACCAGACATGATGCTCTCCATACTTCGCCGTGGTCTGGACCAACACCCACCAGTGTCTTGGAATCTGGATTTCGACCAAACTTCAGCAGCAACTCAAGTACTCTAGGCACAGGACGAAAGGCAGAACCCACAACAAAATGAGGTCGCTCACCAGCACAACCGCAGGAACGAAAGATACATTAACAAAGCCTACCCTACACGGCCGCCATCAGATCGCTGGTAAGATTGCAGGCATTCCCGCTAACTCGATGAACGAGAGGCAGGTAACTAAGCTAGAAAATCGTCAAATAATATTCTCGGGACCTGCATACTCGGAGCACCCATGTGGACAGAATTTTACCAATTTGCAAATGGAAACTGAACACACCACCCTTGGCAGTACAGGTCAAGCAGGTAACAGCCGGACTCCCTTGCTTAAAATCATGATCAGAAAGAAAAATCCCCTGGAGTGCCAAAAACGCGAATGGGTGCTCCCTCACCTGGACCACACAGGCCTTGAGACACTAGTGCATGAGCAAGCAGGTCATCAGGCACTACCAGCATAAAACACTCGTCAAGAACATCCAAGACCTTGAGACAGGGGTTATGTGAACACACCACCATGGAGCCCTCCACAGCCATTCAATCTACCCGGAACTGGGGTGATAATGATATGAGCCAACCTCCGAAGGAGGGATCTCAAAAAAGAATAACTCAGGGAAGCCATAATACCAGGAACACCAGCTGATGCAGCATCATACTTCACAGACATCAGTGGACTGCTACTGAAAAAGATCCAGGTAATAACACCACACCAAGATCAGACCTATGGAGACTTTCCAATGACTGCTCCCACCCCTACAACAGGTTGGTCTCGAAAATCCACAAGGCCCTACAACTATGCGACTAGAATACAACAAGTCCATCATAATTCGCACGGACTGGTAAGCAGCCACACCAGGCGCTGCAACAAGACAACATCCACATCATAACCTCGATCCTTGCACAGCTACAGGACTTCCAAAGACAAAAATCTAGCAATCGTCTTACTACTGGATTCCCCAGTCGTAATGCGAGGACAGGGGAAAAATCCTCATAATGAACAGCCAAAACGTACGTTTTAAGAAACAACAATTTCGAGTTCAGCAAGTGTGTAGATCAAGAACCACCTCCAGAAAAGACTACTGCAATCCACACTCAAAGAGGCCTCGCTTGACACATTCAACACCTTAACAGACTCCCAAGAGCCAAATGGTGCCTCGTGGCTACAAAGGAATACCATTCACCCGAACCGAAAAACACCAAGAATAAACCCAAAGTTAGCCTTCTGTCGACTACTGACTACAGATAAATCCCACTGGAACAAAGTCTGAAGTCTCTGAAACAAATTTAAAACTTTGAAACACCAGCCACTCTACCCAAAGGCCCAATAAACACATTCACCTCCTTCTCAGGTCATCACGATACCCTACTAGACCAGCAGGGGCATCTCCCCACATCCGCGTGGCAAGCGCTCGATGGTACATACACTGTGTATCCTGTCGTATCCCCAGGTAGGACACCTTCCTCTAATCCTGTCTGGCTGCTCCAAGAGCTCCCTTGCTGGAACCACCGACAGACTGCCTGGGCTAAAGGCCCAAATGTTGGTTCGGTCCTACAATCTCACCAACAACAGGCTGTGCCACTGACCACCTCTGGAAGCAACACTCAGCGGATTACGCCCTGTGACAACAAATATCGGACTGCTGAGCTTAAAGCCTCGAACAGGAAGTGCGTTGCTGGGGCCCAATCAGTGGGTGTGATACATGCACACCTACTGTGGTGCAATTTTGGAGGACTGACTTGCCGTGGCTGGGACCTTTCTCTTTTCTCTCTATTTTTTCCCCCTTTCCTCCTGGAAACAGGACCTTTTATTTATTTATTGTTATGTCCCGTCCCCTTGAGCAACACACAGCCTCAGGAGTGCGAGTGTGATGTGGTTGGGAGACCTTTAGCTCCGCAGATCCCAGGCAAGACCTGTGATCATTTAGGGCATCCCCTGTTTAGAGTCACTGTTGTTCAGGGGTGGAATCTTATAGACAAAGCAATCACAGGTACCAGTGAGCGCTGTGCCTACGAGCCTGACGCCCATTCAGGGGGTTGAGCTTCTCTGGCAGGCACCCTGTAATTTATAGAACAGATAGAACTAGAATCTAACCTGACAACTGCCATGACCAGCCAAAGATGCCGACAAACAAAATCAGCATAAAGACAAACGGAACCCACGAGGAAAAGAAGGATTGCAGGAGCCGACCCATGGACATAAGTGCCACTCAAAATATTCGACAACAGAAAGATGCAGAATCATGCTGAATGATCTCCTTTGAATCAAATCCTCTCAAAGACGCAAAGACTGGGACTTCTGAAAGGGACTCTTAATAATGCCTCCAGAACAAAAAACTTAGAAGGTCTGTGTTTGTATGTGATGGATGACCCAGAAGTGAGCAAACCTGACATAAGATCTGAAGGAAGAACTGAAAACAAAACACATGGATAGAAAATTGAATGAAGGTGAAGTAAGATGAGGACTGTCCATGTTTAAGATCTCATTGAGGAAACAGCCATGGCAGAAAAAAAACAATTCAACAAAGATTTCTGATTTTCAACATGTCCGTAACACCAAACCAAAATGAAAAACATTTCTTGGCCTTCTAGACCTGTTTCTACTGCTACAAATATGAACATACAACGAAGGGAATGCCTGGAAAAGACATAGATATATTTTCTAACTGTGCTTTGGGGAAGATCACATACAACAGAACTACAACTACAACCAGGATGCATGAGCCTGGAAGAGGAATGGCGATACATACCATACTCACTGGACACTAACAATGGCGTGCCCCAATAAAGAAACATGTATTCAAATACAAAACAGGAGATGAAAAGAAAGGGGAACAAGAGAAGTAGGACACACATACAACTGTGAAATGGAGCGGTGCAACAAGTAAACAATCCGGAAAGCAACAATACTAAAACTTGGGCAAGGCAGCGCAGAAGGCAAAAGTGGTGATGCACGCACCACAACATCATATCTTTAATATATAATGCTGAACTGAGGAAAAATGTTCAAACTGAACAACCTGCTTGACATCATGGTTCCCCTAGACCCATTCAGAAAAGAATTATCGACTAATACCACAGAACTGAAGGATCGACTTAAACAAAAAAGCGGTGAAGGGCAACCATCAAATCTGAAAGAACTTAAAGAAATTAAAGACAACAATTACAGAATACGAGACCCAAGGCAATCCCAAACAGAACTGACAAGAAAAAGAGAAAGCAACAACAAGGAGCTACCGCTAAGAGGAAGAGATGCAGACAGTGGGACAAGCCGAGACAGCACAAGAAATCGGACTGAAAATCTGTCAACTCCTAGATAACAAGGTCTGACATCAGACTTAACAGAAAAAAAGCCGTTCAGAAGTCGCAGAAGAGGGTCCATGCAATGGACTTTGAATAAAAACTTATGATAGAACTACGTATGGACCCTGTGGTTGCAGACAAACCAAACTCTGGCTAACGACAAAATAATAGGATACTCTGAATTTGAAGGGTGAAAGGTCGCCAGGACGACAGATCTTCCCTCACCATAACCTTACTGGCAAAATTAGAAATAATGGATCAAACTCAACAATGCTCATAGACTTTATCTATTACTAACAACGTGAGAGACGGAGAAATATACTACAAGGCTGCACCTATCCAAGAACTGGGCATCATTTTAACCAGCAGTCATGGCACAAAGTATTGCAATAGTATAAAAATATTCAGTGCTACGTTCTAAAATGAAATAGTCAGAGCCAAAAACTACGATGGGTGGTATAAAGAAGAACATTAGTTATAAACTAATGAGCGAATCCCAGGAATTCTTAGCAATAAAGTCAATACAACACAAGGGGACATAATAGTTGCTACCACTTCTACCAAGACGACCATACTTTAAAGCAGAAAGACTTTTTCTAAAACTCGTAAATCACAACCAACCAATGTGCATTATCTAGACTTTAATACCCATTTAAATTTTCGATAGCCCTAATAATAACAATGCCGTAGGAAAAACGTTAAGAACAAATCATAAATACAATACATCTCAACCCCTTCTTTCCTCATGGAGAACTCTAGCTCAATTCTGGACGAACCCATGTCAAACAACAAGCCTTTTTCAAAACTATCATCAGCTTGGGGATTCCTCTAAGACAGTGATACATGTAATAACCTTCATCATCCACGAATATACAAATTTCCGTACAAAAACGACTGCAAATGGGCGAAACCAACTGTCCCAACTTCAAATAAGATTTCAGACTATGACTACCAAACCTTCAAGGAAACTTTAGAAAAACATTGATACAAGAAATGGACCAGACTACACCTGGAAATAAAAACATCCATACACAACAATTACCCCAAAAACAAGTAACGGATACTTCCAGTAACAAAGCAACTGAGGAGGTTAAACTACTTCAAACACAATACAACGAATTAGGTTAAATATACAGACAGATTCTGACCCATCTAGATGGCTCTACGCAACACAAGAAGTCACTGAATAAAATTAAGAGAGAGAATATAAGAAATCAATAAATGGAACGACTAGTAACTAATCAACACCAGACCCTAAATCGTTTTGACATCCATTCTACCGTAAAATGATGGGCACAAACAAACAAAAACTCCATTCATAAAGATCCAACTTTGGACACCAGATTCACATAAAGAGGAGACAGGAACGAGCATTCGTGCGGGAATGGGAGAAAAATATTCCAAATTTCGAGGAAGAAAATAATTTCGATGTGGTAAAACGTGATCCGAGACGAAATGAAGACAAATATAATATTCTCACCATAAACACCAAGAACACCGACAATAACACTGGAGGCTCACCAACCTGAGAAAATTTAAGAAAGCACAAGAATGACAAGATATAACCAAAAAAAATATGCTGACAAACTACCGAGGGCACTAATTGTCTAGCTATTAGGATACTTCTACAGACTCTTTGAAAAAAGGCCAAGATGATTTTGCTAAAGGACAGGAAGGACATCAAAAGAAATATTAAATTGCAGACCCCATATCTGCTATTGGAAGTAACAGAAACTCCTGAAAAAAAATAATATAAAATGCAGACTAGTGAGATTTTTAACGCACAACGAAAAAAGCACCGACATATAGTTCATGCAGACAGACACACCCATAGCCATTACTACATTGTAAAATCATTACTTACAAAAGAAAAGGAAAGGGAATTGGGGTAAACTATAATGAAGAACATAGCTAAGACCCTTTGATAAAGTCTAACTTCTAGGTCTAAACACAACTATTAAAAACTAAGTCTCCCTCCAAATTAGAAAGAATACTATGCGGCCTGTTGGCAGAACAGCCCAGACCCAAATTAAGGAAAACACACAGGTCCGACATTCCAACTGGAGGGGCGGAGTCCCCAAGGAGGGTGCCTCATTTACACAATATATACATCTCAGACGACAAACCCAAATCATATGTAAATCCACATGGCCCACCACACAGCACTCGCAATAAAAAAAATTACTTTCAAAAGAACTGTAAAATAAAAACAAACAAAGCCAAACTCGGGATCATCCCTATAGCAAAATTCAAAACCAGTCCAGTAATAGTCGATGGCGAAATTTATCCATAGGGAAACAGAAGGCAAGATGCTGGGGCTAAAAGTGACGAAAAGAGGATATATAAACTTTTTGAAAGATAAAACCAGGGCCGCAAGGGCAAGACTTGCGAAAATAACAAGATTCAGGAACCTTGGCACAAATAACAAAAAGAAAATATACACAACACTGGTAAAATCAACAATGGACTACCCACCAATTCCACTACACATCTTGAGCAAAACAAACATTAAGTCCCTACAAGTAATCCAAAACAAAGCCCTCACACTTATTTACAACACGAAACACACCGACCGCATTACAAACGAACAATTATATGATAGAGCAAACCTCCAAGCTCTAAACGTCGAAATCCACAACAAGGCCAAAAATATTTGGAACAAATTAACAGACCTAAACTTAGAAGCCTAACAAAACTGGTTAAATGAGGACAAGGTCAACGAACAAAAACAGAACACCGATGGTTCAAATCTAGTAAGAAAATACTAGGAGGACCACCTTTTACTAGCTGCTTTTCTCATATTACAACATTAAAACCACTGTGGATATGGGTGTAGTTATGGGTAGTTATGGGGGTAGTTATGGGGGTAGAGGGTGTAGTTATGGGTGAGTTGGGGGAAGATATGGGGTATGGGGTGTATGGGGGTAGAAGTATGGGGTAGTTATGGGTGTGAGATATGGGTGTAGTTATGGGTGTAGTTAGAGATGGGGGTAGTTATGGGGTGAAGTATGGGGTATTCAGTAGTTATGGGTGTAGTTATAAAGAAGTTATGGGGGTAATGCGGGTGTAGTTATGGGTGTAGTTATGGGTGTAGTTATGGGTGTAGTTATGGGGAGTAATGGGTGTATTATGGGTAGTTATGGGGAGTTATGGGTGTAGATATGGGTGTAGTTATGGGGGTAGTTATGGGGTGAAGTAATGGTGTAGATATGGGTGTGAGTTATGGGGAACAAGTGGGTGTGGTTATGGGTAGTTATGGGGGTAGTCATGGGTGTAGTTATGGGTGTAGTTATGGGGGAGTTGGGGTAGTCATGGGTGTAGATATAGGGTGTAGTTATGGGGGTAGTCATGGGTGTAGTTATGGGTGTAGTTATGGGTGTAGTTGGGGGTGTAGTATGGGGGTAGTCATGGGTAGTTATGGGTGTAGTTATGGGGGTAGTTATGGGTGTAGTTATGGGTGTAGTTATGGGTGTAGATATGGGTGTAGTTATGGGTGTAGCTTAGGGGTAGTCTGGGTGTGTTATGGGGGTAGGTATGGGGGTAGTTATGGGTGTAGTTATGGGGTAAATGGGTGTGGTTATGGGGGTAGTTATGGGGGGTAGTCATGGGTGTGGTTATGGGGGGTAGTCATGGTGTGGTTATGGTTGTAGATATGGGTGTAGTTATGGGTGTAGATATGGTGTAGTCATGGGGGTAGTCAGGTGTGGTTATGTGGGTAGTTATGGGAGTAGCTATGGGTGTGTGGTTATGGGTAGATATGGGTGTAATGGGTGTGGTTATGGGGGTAGTTATGGGTAGTCATGGGTGTGGTTATGGGGGTAGTTATGGGGGTAGTCATGGGTGTAGTCATGGGGGTAGTCATGGTGTGGTTATGGGTGTAGTTATGGGTGCAGATATGGGTGTAGTCATGGGTGTACAGTGGTGGTAATGGGTGGTTATGGGGTGTAGTTATGGGTGTAGATATGGGTGAACATGGGTGTAGTCATGGGGTAGTCATGGGTGTGGTTATGGGGGTAGTTATGGGTGTAGTTATGGGTGTATATATGGGTGTAGTTATGGGTGTAAACATGGTGGTAGTATGGGTGTGTGGTTATGGGTGTAGTTATGGTGTAGATATGGGTGTAGTATGGGTAACATGGGGGTAGTCATGGTGTGGTTATGGGGGTAGTTATGGGTAGTTATGGGGTGTGGTATATGGGGTGTAAGAGGGTGTAACATGGTGGACATGGGTGTGGTTATGGTGTAGTTATGGGTGTAGATATGGGTGTAGTCATGGGTGTAGTCATGGGGGTAGTCATGGTGTGGTTATGGGTAGTTGGTGGGGTAGTTATGGGTGTAGTTAGGTGCAGATATGGGGTGTAGTCACGGTAGATATGGGGCAGTCATGGGTGTGGTTATGGGGGGAGTTATGGGGTGGTTATGGGTGTATATATGGGTGTAGTTATGGGTGTAGTCATGGTGGTAGTCATGGGTGTGGTTATGGGTGTAGTTATGGGTGTAGATATGGGTGTAGTCATGGGTGTAGTCATGGTGGTAGTCATGGGTGTGGTTATGGTGTAGTTATGGGTGTAGATATGGGTGTAGTCATGGTGTAGTCATGGGGGTAAACATGGGTGTGGTTATGGGGGTAGTTGGTGGTGTAGTTATGGGTGTATATATGGGTGTAGTTATGGGTGTGAACATGGTGGTAGTCATGGTGTGGTTATGGGTGTAGTTATGGGTGTAGATATGGGTGTAGTCATGGGTGTATCATGGGGGTATCATGGGTGTGGTTATGGGGTAAATATGGGGGTAGTTATGGGTGAGGGTGCAGATATGGGTGTAGTTATGGGTGTAGTCATGGGGGTAAATGGGTGTGGTTATGGGGGTAGTTATGGGTGTGGTTGGGGGTGTAGTTATGGGTGTAGTTATGGGTGAAGTGGGGGTAGTTATGGGTGTAGTCATGGGGGTAGTCATGGGGTGCTATGGGGGGTAGTTATGGTGTGGTTATGGGTGTAGTTATGGGTGTAGTTATGGGTGTAGTTATGGGTAGATATGGGTGTAGTCATGGGGGAGAAATGGGTGTGGTTATGGGGTAGTTGGTGGGTGTAGTTATGGGTAGATATGGGTAGATATGGGTGTAGCATGGGTAGTCATGGTGTGGTTATGGGGGGTAGTTATGGGGGTAGTTATGGGGGAGAGTTATGGGTGTGGTTATGGGGGGTAGTTGGGGGAAGAAATGGGGGAAGTCATGGTGTGGTTATGGGTGTAGTTATGGGGGTAGTTATGGGTGTGGTTATGGGGGTAGTTATGGGGGTAGTCATGGGGGTAGTCATGGGTGTGGTTATGGGGGAAGTTATGGGTGTAGTTATGGGTGTAGATATGGTGTAGTTATGGGGGTAGTCATGGGGTAGTCATGGGTGTGGTTATGGGTGTAGTTATGGGGGTAGTTATGGTGTGGTTATGGGGGTAGTTATGGGGTAGTCATGGGGTAGTCATGGTGTGGTTATGGGGGAGTTATGGGTGTAGTTATGGGTGTAGATATGGGTGTAGTTATGGGGTAGTCATGGGGGGTATGGGGTGGTTATGGGGTAGTTATGGGGTAGTTATGGGGTAGTTATGGGTGTGGTTATGGGGGGAATATGGGGTAATGGGGGTAGTCATGGGGTGTGGTTATGGGGTAGTTATGGGGTAGTTATGGGTGTGGTTATGGGGGTAGTTATGGGGGTAGTCATGGGGGTAGTATGGGTGTGGTTATGGGGGTAGTTATGGGGGTAGTTATGGGTGTGGTTATGGGGGTAGTTATGGGGTAGTCATGGGGGTAGTCATGGTGGTTATGGGGTAGTTGGGGTGTAGTCATGGGGGAGTCATGGGTGTGGTTATGGGGGTAGTTATGGGTGTAGTCATGGGGGTAGTCATGGGTGTGGTTATGGGGGAGTAGTTAGGTGTGGTTATGGGTGTAGATATGGGTGGTTATGGGTGTAGTCATGGGGGTAGTCATGGGTGTGGTTATGGGGGTAGTTATGGGTGTGGTGTGGTGTAGATATGGGTGTAGTCATGGGGGTAGTCATGGGTGTGGTTATGGGGGTAGTTATGGGTTATGGGTGTAGATATGGGTGAGTTATGGGTGTAGTCATGGGGTAGTCATGGGTGGTTATGGGGGTAGTTATGGGGGTAGTTATGGGGTAGTTATGGGTGTGGTTATGGGGGTAGTTATGGGGGTAGTCATGGGGGTAGTCATGGGTGTGGTTATGGGGGTAGTTATGGGGGTAGTTATGGGTGTGGTTATGGGGTAGTTATGGGGGTAGTCATGGGTGTGGTTATGGGTAGTTATGGGTGTAGTTATGGGTGTAGATATGGGTGTAGTTATGGGGTGTAGTCATGGGTGTGGTTATGGGGGTAGTTATGGGGGTAGTTATGGGTGTAGTTATGGGGGTAGTCATGGGTGTGGTTATGGGGGTAGTTATGGGGGTAGTTATGGGTGTAGTTATGGGTGTAGTTATGGGTGTAGTTATGGGGTGGTTATGGGGTAGTTATGGGGGTAGTTATGGGGGCAGTTATGGGTGTAGATATGGGTGTAGTTATGGGGTAGTCATGGGTGTGGTTATGGGGGTAGTTATGGGGTAGTTATGGGTGTAGTTATGGGTGTAGTTATGGGTGTAGTTATGGGAGTTATGGGTGTAGTTATGGGGTAGTCATGGGTGTGGTTATGGGGGTAGTTATGGGGTAGTTATGGGTGTAGTTATGGGTGTAGTTATGGGTGTAGTTATGGGGTAGTTATGGGTGTAGTTATGGGGGTAGTTATGGGTGTGGTTATGGGGGTAGTTATGGGGTAGTTATGGGTGTAGTTATGGGTAGTTATGGGGTAGTTATGGGTGTAGTTATGGGATGGGTGTAGTTATGGGGTAGTCATGGGTGTAGTTATGGGTGGTTATGGGTGTAGTTATGGGGGTAGTTATGGGGTAGTATGGGTGTGGTTATGGGGGTAGTTATGGGGGTGGTTATGGTGTAGTTATGGGTGTAGTTATGGGGTAGTTATGGGTGTAGTTATGGGGGTAGTTATGGGTGTGGTTATGGGGGTAGTTATGGGGTAGTTATGGGTGTAGTTATGGGTGTGGTTATGGGTGTAGTTATGGGTTGGTGTAGTTATGGTAGTTATGGGGGTAGTTATGGGTGTACAGTAGTTAGTAAATACAGGGTTAAATAAAACAATTGTTGACTTTATTACATTATTAATAAATGTTTGTACAAATGTTATACAAGACTAATAATTGTTTGTTACTACGAGCTGTTGTGAGTTTAGGAGAAACACCAGTAGCAAATATATCCTTAAAAGTATTAAAAGAGTTTTAAGTGACGGCAGTTATAGTGACACTATAGTGTATCATGGTGATTAGTGACACTATAGTGTGTCGTAGTGGTTATAGTGTGTCGTGGTGGTTATGGTGTGTTCGTGTGGTAGTTATAGTGACACTATAATGTGTCATAATTGTAGTGACACTATAGTGTGTCGTGGTGGTTATAGTGTGTCGTGGTGGTTATAGTGACACTATAGTGTGTCGTGGTGGTTATAGTGTGTCGTGGTGGTTATGGTGACACTATAGTGTGTGTTGGTTATAGTGTGTCGTGGTGGTTAGCACTATAGTGTGTCGTGGTGGTTATAGTGTGTCGTGGTGGTTATGGTGACACTATAGTGTGTCGTGGTGGTTATAGTGTCGTGGTGGTTATAGTGTGTTGTGGTGGTTATAGTGACACTATAGTTGTGTCATAGTGATTAGTGACACTATAGTGTGTCATGGTGGTTATAGTGTGTCGTGGTGGTTATGGTGACACTATAGTGTGTCGTGGTGGTTATAGTGTGTCATTAATTGGTTATAGTGTGTCGTGGTGGTTATGGTGACACTATAGTGTGTCATGGTGGTTATAGTGATACTATAGTGTGTCATGTGGTTATAGTGACTATATGTGTGTCATAGTGGATTTAGAGTTAGGTCAGGTCAGGTCAGGTCAGGTTAGGAAGGGTTGGGTGATTTTCTATGTTTTTTTACACAGAAAAGGGGGTAGGTTAAGTTATGTGACACAGGGATGGTGGTGAGATGATGGTGACATGATGGTGACACGGGGGTGATGGTGACAAGTGATGGTGACACAAGTGATGGTAACATAAGTGATGGTGACATGATGGTGATGGTGTCATAAGTGATGGTGACATGATGGTGATGGTGACATAATTGATGGTGATATAAGTGATGATGACATTATGGTGATGGTGACATAAGTGATGATGACATTATGGTGATGGTAACAAAAGTGATGGTGACATGATGGTGATGGTGACATAAGTGATGGTGACATAATGGTGACACGGGGGTGATGGTGACAAGTGATGGTGACACAAGTGATGGTAACATAAGTGATGGTGACACATGTGATGGTGACACAAGTGATGGTAACATAAGTGATGGTGACATGATGGCGATGGTGACATAAGTGATGGTGACATAATTGATGGTGACATAAGTGATGATGACATTATGGTGATGGTGACATAAGTGATGATGACATTATGGTGATGGTAACAAAAGTGATGGTGACATGATGGTGAGGGTGACATAAGTGATGGTGACATGATGGTGATGGTGACATAAGTGATGGTGACATAAGTGATGATGACATGATGGTGATGGTGACATGATGGTGATGGTGACATGATGGTGATGGTGACATGATGGTGATGGTGACATAAGTGATGATGACATTATGGTGATGGTAACAAAAGTGATGGTGACATGATGGTGATAGTGACATAAGTGATGGTGACATAAGTGATGGTAACATGGTGGTGATGGTGACATAAGTGATGGTGACATTATGGTGATGGTAACATAAGTGATGGTGACATGACATTATGGTGATGGTAACATAAGTGATGGTGACATAAGTGATGGTAACATAAGTGATGGGTGATGGTGACATAAGTGATGGTAACATAAGTGATGGTGACATAAGTGATGGTGACATAAGTGATGGTGACATAAGTGATGTGACATAAGTGATGGTGACATAAGTGATGGTGACATAAGTGATGGTGACAAGTGATGGTGACACAAGTGATGGTAACATAAGTGATGGTGACATGATGGTGATGGTGTCATAAGTGATGGTGACATGATGGTGATGGTGACATAATTGATGGTGATATAAGTGATGATGACATTATGGTGATGGTGACATAAGTGATGATGACATTATGGTGATGGTAACAAAAGTGATGGTGACATGATGGTGATGGTGACATAAGTGATGGTGACATAATGGTGACACGGGGGTGATGGTGACAAGTGATGGTGACACAAGTGATGGTAACATAAGTGATGGTGACACATGTGATGGTGACACAAGTGATGGTAACATAAGTGATGGTGACATGATGGCGATGGTGACATAAGTGATGGTGACATAATTGATGGTGACATAAGTGATGATGACATTATGGTGATGGTGACATAAGTGATGATGACATTATGGTGATGGTAACAAAAGTGATGGTGACATGATGGTGAGGTGACATAAGTGATGGTGACATGATGGTGATGGTGACATAAGTGATGGTGACATAAGTGATGATGACATGATGGTGATGGTGACATGATGGTGATGGTGACATGATGGTGATGGTGACATGATGGTGATGGTGACATAAGTGATGATGACATTATGGTGATGGTAACAAAAGTGATGGTGACATGATGGTGATAGTGACATAAGTGATGGTGACATAAGTGATGGTAACATGGTGGTGATGGTGACATAAGTGATGGTGACATTATGGTGATGGTAACATAAGTGATGGTGACATAAGTGATGACATTATGGTGATGGTAACATAAGTGATGGTGACATAAGTGATGATGACATGATGGTGATGGTGACATGATGGTGATGGTGACATGATGGTGATGGTGACATGATGGTGATGGTGACACAAGCGATGGTAACATAAGTGATGGTGACATGATGGTGATGTGATGGTGAACATAATGGTGACATAAGTGATGGTGACATGATGGTGATGGTGACATAAGTGATGATGACATAGGTGATGGTAACATAAGTGATGGTGACATATGGTGATGGTGACATAAGTGATGGTAACATAAGTGATGGTGACATAAGTGATGGTACATAAGTACATAAGTGATGGTGACATAAGTGATGGTAACATAAGTGATGGTGACATAAGTGACATGGTGACATAAGTGATGGTGACATATGGTGATGGTGATGGGTGATGGTGACAAGTGATGGTGAGTGATGGTGACATAAGTGATGGTGACATGATGGTGATGGTGACAAATTGATGGTGACATGATGGTGACATAAATGGATGCCATGATGGTGATGGTGACATAGAGTGATGGTGACGTGGTGATGGTGACATGTGAGTGATGTGACATATGGTGATGGTGACATAAGTGATGGTGACATTAGTGATGGTGACATGATGGTAACATAAGTGATGGTGACATGGTGATGGTGACATAAGTGATGGTGACATGATGGTGATGGTGACATAAGTGATGGTGACAAGTGATGGTGGCATTAGTGATGGTGACATGATGGTGACATAAGTGATGGTGGCATAAGTGATGGTGACATGATGGTGATGGTGACATAAGTGATGGTGACATAAGTGATGGTGACATTAGTGATGGTGACATGATGGTAACATAAGTGATGGTGACATGGTGATGGTGACATAAGTGATGGTGACATGGTGATGGTGACATGATGGTAACATAAGTGATGGTGACATGGTGATGGTGACATAAGTGATGGTGACATGATGGTGATGGTGACATAAGTGATGGTGACATAAGTGATGGTGGCATTAGTGATGGTGACATGATGGTGACATAAGTGATGGTGGCATAAGTGATGGTGACATGATGGTGATGGTGACATAAGTGATGGTGACATAAGTGATGGTGACATTAGTGATGGTGACATGATGGTAACATAAGTGATGGTGACATAAGTGATGGTGACATTAGTGATGTTGACATGATGGTAACATAAGTGATGGTGACATGGTGATGGTGACATAAGTGATGGTGACATGGTGATGGTACAGTGAACTAGATGGTCAACACAACACCACAGTCAACCACAGTCACCTCCCTGATGTTACTGTGGTTGGCTGCTGCCTTCACCACCTCCAGCCCGCTCTCCACCTGACCAAACACCACAGGGAAACTAAGAGAGCGGTGGTCCCTGGTGAAGATGATGAACTGTGCACCCCGGGCATCATCATCATAACACCACCTCACATCCCCCGCACTCCCTGACCCGCGGTAATCACCCTGGAGGTCAGGCAGTAGTGAGGCTCCTCCCCTCCCATCATTATACTGGTAGTCTCCACCCAGCACATACTCCCTCTCACTACCCTTGTTACACACCTCCAGTAAGTTTGTGTTGGCGTAGGTGTGGCCCCGCTGGCCCGTACACAACAACGTAAATTGTCTGCCGAGCGGAGTGTCGGGGCTAAGCCGGATGTGGACCCGGCCTCTTGTTGACCCGGCCCAGCCCAGGTCAAGAAATACCAGGGTGGAGGAACAGTCCAGGGCGCCCACAACGTCGGTGAACTGCACACACAAAAATAATGATCTTATAAATGTAAAATTGAACAAATTAACATCAAGTTATTTAAATGAATCATGTGTTCATTATTATTGTCATATAATAAAAATTGGTAATAATTAGAGAGTGTGAAATAAAGTAACCTGGATGGTGTGGGCGTGGAGGGGGGCGGGCTGGCTCTGGAGTGTGTGCAGGTAGAGCCGCCCATCCTGTGTAGTTATCCTGGAGGAGCGGAGGCCGTGTTGGTCTTGGTGGACAGCGTACACCCGGCCAGCCTCCAACACCTGCCTCTTGACACCCTCAGTCATCCTGCCCAGATCATCAACCTGTGGACAGTACCACGGCCATTAGCCTTACCGAGTAATAATTACTGGTTGGACGACGACGACGACGACGACGACGACGACGACGACGACGACGACGACGACAACAACAACAACAACAATAAAAATAATAATAAAAAATAATAATAATTATAATGATAATGATAATAATAATAATAATAATAATAATAATAATAATAAAAAATAATAATAATAATAATAAATAAAAAATAATAGTAATAATAATAATAATAAAATAATAATTATTATAATGATAATAAAATAAATAATAATAATAATATAATAATGAAGGCAGACCAAGGAGCCATTTGTTGGTTTATGAAGGCACGAACCCATTTGTTGGTTTTATAATGGCACGACCAAGGGCCATTTGTTGGTTGAGCTGGAAAGGGCCATTTGTTGGTTTATGAAGGTACGACCAAGAGCCATTTGTTGGTTTATAAAGGCACGACCAAGGCCATTTGTTGGTTTATGAAGGTACGACCAAGGAGCCATTTGTTGGTTTATAAAGGCACGACCAAGAGCCATTTGTTGGTTTATGAAGGCGACCAAGGAGCCATTTGTTGGTTTATGAAGGCACGACCAAGGCCATTTGTTTTATGAAGGCACGACAAAGAGCCACTTGTTGTTGGTTTTATGAAGGCAGCCAAGGAGCCATTTGTTGGTTTATAATGGCACGACCCAGAGCCATTTGTTGGTTTATGAAGGTACGACCAAGGAGCCATTTGTTGGTTTATAAAGGCGTAGAACCATTTGTTGGTTTATGAAGGTACGACCAAGGATATTATTTGGTTTATAAAACGACCAAGGAGCCATTTGTTGGTTTATGGAAGGACGACCAAGGCATTTGTTGGTTTATGAAGGCACGACCAGAGGCCCATTTGTTTGTTTATGAAGGCGACAAAGGCCACTTGTTGGTTTATGAAGGCACGACCAAGGAGCCATTTGTTGGTTTATAATGGCGACAAGAGCCCATTGTTGGTTTATGAAGGTACGACCAAGGAGCCATTTGTTGGTTTATATAAGGCACGACCGGGGCCATTTGTTGGTTTATGAAGGTACGACCAAGGGCCATTTGTTGTTTATAAAGGCGACCAAGGAGCCATTTGTTGGTTTTATGAAGGAACGACCAAGGCCATTGTTTGGTTTATGAAGGCGACCAAGGCCATTTGTTTTGTTTATGAAGGCACGACAAAGGAGCCACTTGTTGGTTTATGAAACCAAGGGCCATTTGTTGGTTTATAATGGCACACCAAGGAGCCATTTGTTGGTTTATGAAGGCACGACCAAGGGCCATTTGTTGATTTATGAAGGAACAACCAAGGAGCCATTTGTTGGTTATGAAGGCATGACCAAAGTGTGTTGGTTTATAATGGCACACCAAGGCCATTTGTTGGTTTATAATGGCACGACCAAAGGCCATTTGTTGTTGGTTTTATAACGACCAAAGAGCCATTGTTGGTTTATGGAAGGAGAACAACAAGGGGCCATTTGTTGGTTATGAAGGCACGACCAGGAGCCATGTGTTGGTTTATAACGGCGACCAAGGAGCCATTTGTTGGTTTATGAAGGCACGACAAGGAGCGCATTTGTTGGTTTTATGAAGGAACGACCAAGGAGCCATTTGTTGGTTTATGAAGGCACGACCAACACCCATACACAGCATAGCATTGTTACCTGATGGCTTTGGTAACACGTCCGCTCGCAGTTCATTACACCGAACATAGATGTTATACAGCGAAAATTGACTGTTTGCTGTCTTTACTGTAAATTGTTGATAGTGAATACTTTCATCATTGTGAGTTTTAATCCATTTACAGACCAGACCATTCTTTACATATGTGAGCAGGCCACTTCCTGCTCCACTATTATATGCTGTAAACCCAGCTATCCTGGGTGCAACTTTCTTCTGGGTGCTGGACGTGTAAGGTTCTTGTAAGCCAATTACATCAATGTCAAAAACTTTAACAAACCATTGTAGATCATTAATTCTGCGATTAACACTCCGGATGTTCCATGAAATGAACCTAAGCGTTCGTGTTACTTTTCCCACCTTGAATTTAACGTAGAGAGTTGCACGCTGGCTTCATAGATCAGCCTGACCAATAAGCTGACCCTTCCAATTTCTGTACCTCTGGATTTCCTGATAATGTTCTTCACAGCCCTTATTCCAGTAGGATTTTTATACGCGGGTTCCTTCATCAGTCCCGCGAGATCCTCCTCCGTAAACAATGGAAAACTTACAGGGTCATGAACAGTCTGCAGACCTGGGACTATTATAGAGACCACACTGGCAGTCTGGGGCTCATTCTCCCCATCCATGCTACCATCACTATCGGTCTCGCTCTGGCTACTCACCCTCAAGTTGGCATCATTATGAGAGGAGGCACGAGCTCCTTCAGAAGATCCACTAACACTATCACTGTCATTGTTCACTGGTTCACTTACTTGGCAGGCTTTAACCTGACCTGGAATGGCTAACGAAGGAGAGTCACTGTGCCTGTTGACTTCAGGTGGTGGAGGCGATCCGGCCGCATTGGCATCATTGAGTGGGACTGCTATTGTGGATGGAGGCGACCTCCCAGGACAACTGGGGTGCAAGGCCGTCACACCCTCCTCCCTGGACCTGGGACACTGCCCCCTGGGTGGGGAGGTGTCGCTGTTGATTTCAGGTGCTGGAGGCGACCCCGCAGTGTTGCTGTTGGCATCACTGAGTGGGACCGCTTTTGTGGGTGGAGGCGGGCTCCCAGGGCAACCTGGATGCCAGGCCGTCACACCCTCCTCCCTGCACCTGTAACACTGCCTCCTGGGTCTAGTAGACATAAAGAGTTAATGGGGAGTTAATGGACCCTAGGTGTTATGGTGGGGAGCCCTTTGAGCTTCCTTATCATGTGGTGGAGGTGAGGGTCTGGGGGTTGAGGTGAGGGTGTGGGGTGGAGATGTGAGGGTCTAGAGGAGGGGGTGAAGGTCTAGGGTAGAGCGTGGGGGTCTCGGGGGAGGGGGATGAGGGTCGGAGGGGGGCTAGGGCGTCTCCATCAGGCAGGGGATCAAGGTAGGCCTATATATAAATTTAGATAGGCCTCTTGTTCAATTGAGGAGGCTGTAAAGCACGTTTATGATATAGGTTTATGGAGGTGTGTGTGTGTGAGGGAGGGCAGCTGTCATGCTCACGTGGTGTTGTGGTGTAATAGCGG
>NW_024753331.1:30000-33908 GCF_018991925.1 Homarus americanus
GACTGACTGACTGACTAAATAATCGACCAATTACATAACAGACGACTGACTACTTAACTGACTGACTATGACTGAATAACTGTGTATGGCTATGTGACTGATGACTGACTATGACTGTATGACTGAATAACTGTGTATGACTATGTGACTGACTGACTATGACTGTATGACTGAATAACTGTGTATGGCTATGTGACTGACTGACTGTTACTCATCAACCCGCGCTGCCACTCATAATTCCTTATTCTATCAATTTAATCCTTAGCTTTCTTTCAATACAGACACCGAACACATTAATTTTTATATTAAAACAATGTTAAATATAATCAAAATTTCTTCATACATTTTATTATACTTGTCTCTGCTGTAAATTTTTACATATCATACAAACGTTTATTTTACCGTAATCTGACAGAAGTGAACTTATATAACAAAGGTCTAGTCTTGGCGGAAAAAGTACGCCATTTTAGATTTTGGGGGTTCAAGGTATAACTCCAGCTTCGAGGAAAAAAATAATCAATGAGACTTTGGAAAAATTTCAGACCCGGGAGGGAGATAAAGCGGCATGCCGAGGCTCAATACTACTAGTCCAGGTGAAAAGGCAGGCCGGGGGGGCTGGTGAACAGTGCCTACCAGCCTACCCCAACCCCCCTCCGGACATCTAGTGCTACCTGCTACCGACACAGCCGCCATTACATCGTGTTGTCTACCACACACCATGTTCAGATATAACACCACACCATATCCAGGTATAACACCACACCATATCCAGGTATAACACCACACCATGTCCATGTAAACACCACACCATGTCCAGATAACACCATGTTCCATAGATGACAACATACTATGTCCAGATATAACACCACACCATGTCCGGTATAACACTAAAATGTCCATAGCCACTACCATATGCAGCCGCCACTACACCATAGCCGTAAGGTATATATTAAACCTCAAGGCTCGTTTTTCTCATATGATTATGATGTCCATAGCCACACACCATGTCCATAGCTGCCACTACACCATGTCCAGAAGTTACTACACCATGTCTAATAGCTGCCACTACACCATGGCTGTAAGGTATTACTAAACCTCAAGGTTTTTTTCAGTATGATTATGATTTTATTTTACTATTAAGTTGTTCATCTCGCTTGTAACTCTCATTTATATATGCCATGCTCCACATTTATTCCGACATAAACAAACAAATAAGGACAACCACCACTTCTACACTATTATTAGCTTCCACCACCACGACTGTTAATACCACCTCACCACCACCACTTATGCTATACTTACCACTTATTATAAATAGCTTCTTTTCACCACGAGATTTACAATACCACCCCACCACTCATTCACAACGCACCACCACTATGCCACCTCTACACACTAGAAAGAGGTCAACTTCTTCTAGCCACGACTACTAATACCACCTCAACACACCACCCACACACACACCACCACCATGCCAATTTCTACCACTTATTATAAATAACTTTTCTAACACTATTTAGACTACTAATATTTTACCCTCACCACCACACCGCACCACCAGCTCCTCCGCACTACCAATTAATATAAATAATCCTCTTCTACCAATGACCAATAATACTGTTCTCACCACCACATCCGCACCACACTATGCCACCCCACCACATTATAAATACCTCACCACGACTACTAACATTCCCACGAATACCACTACCCCTCACCACCACCACACCACTATGCCCCACCACCACATTATAAATAACTCTCTTCTACCACGAGACTACTACCACCAACTCACCACCACCACCACCACTATGCCTCCCCACCACTATTATAAATAACTCTCTCTACCACGACATTAACACCACCCCTCCACCACCACACCACCATTTATGCTCCCACCACACATTATAAATAACTCTACACGACTACCAATACCACCCCACCACCACACCACCACCATGCCTCCCACCACCATTATAAATAACTTCTTCCACCACGACTCATTAATACCACCTCACCACCACCACACCACCACTCATGCCTCCCACCACTCATTATAAATAACTCTTCTACCACGACCACTATACCAATTCCACCCACCACCACACCACCACAATTTGCCACCTCTACCACCATTATAAATAACTCTTCTCACCACCCACTACTACACCAACTTCACCCACCAATAACTTCACCACTTCAGCCACCCCACCACCATTATAAATAACTCTTCCACCACGACTACTAACACCAACCTCACCACCACCACACCACCACTCATGCCACCTCCACCACATTATAAATAACTCTTCCACCACGACTACTACCACCCCCACCACCACCACACCACCACTATGCCACCCCACATTATAACAATCCTTCACCACGACCACTAATACCAACTCCACCACACCACACCACCACCATGCCTCCCTCCACCACCATAAATAACCTCTTCTACCACGACTACTAACACCACCTCACCACCACCACACCCCACCACCATGCCACCTCTACCACCATTATAAATAACTTCCGCCACCACGACTACTAATAACTAACTCACCAACAACTCACCACCACTATGCCTCCTCTCACCACCATTATAGCCAACTCTTCTACCACGACTACTAACACCAACTTCACCATTCACACCAATAACCACCACCATGCCAATCTCCACCACCATTATAAATAACTCTCTACCACGACTATTAAACCCCCACCACCACAACACCACCATATTCTCCCCACCACCATTATAAATAACTCTTCCACCACGATTACCATCACCAACTTCACCACCATTCATTCAACCACTATGCCCCCACCACCATTATAAATAACTTCTCACCACGACCACCACTACCACCCTCACCACCACCACACCACCATGCCACCTCCACCACTCATTATAAATAACTCTTTCACCACGACCACTTCAATACCATCCCCACACCTCACCACACACCACCACTATGCCACCCCACCACCTATTATAAATAACTCTTCACCACGACTACTATCACCACCCTCACCACCACCACAAATTGTTTCACCACCATTATAAATAACTATTCTACCACGACTACTAATACTACCCTCACCAAGTTATGCCTCTAACACTCATTATAAATAATTCTTCTTCACGACTACTAATACTACCTCACCACCACACCACCACTATGCCACCCACCATCATTATAAATAACTTTCTACCACATGATTAATAATCTCACCAATTACGAATTCCACTATGCAATTTACCACTATTATAAATAACTTTCTTCCATGACTACTTCAATATCAATTCACCACCACTTACCACCACTATGTTCCTCTACTCAATTATTAGGTAAATAATCCTTCTACCACTTCATTCACTAATATCACCATCACCAATAACTGCACCACTATGCCACATTCTTACCAATTATTATAAATAACTTTCACCAATGACTACTAATACTTATTCCTCACCACCACACCACCAATTATGCCACACCCCACTATTATAAATAACCTTCACCACGACCACTAACACCAATCTCACCACCACCACACCACCACTAGCCAATTCTACCACTATTATAAATAACTTCTAACCACGACTACTAATATTCAATTTCACCACCACACCACCACTATGCCACCCCAATTAATTGAGTAAATAACTCTTCTACCACGACTACTAATACCAACTTCACCACACCACCACCACTATTAATTCCACCACCGATATTATAAATAACTCACCCACGACTGTTTCAATACAATCTCACCACCACACCACCACTATGCCAATTTCAATTAATTATAAATAACCCTTTCACCAATGATCACTACCACCCTCACCACCACACCAATTCAATTATGCCACCCCACCAATTCATTATAAACAATTCTAC
>NW_024753332.1:0-27951 GCF_018991925.1 Homarus americanus
CTGGATTGCTCTTGTTGCAACCAGGCTTCATCACAAGAACTTCTTCCCACGGCCATAACAACAAAAAGGTACTCTTGGGTTACCACACATAGTCTCGCGTCACTGACAGTCACTGGACGGTTGTCGCGGCAAGTAGAACTGGTAAGCGTGACTTGAATTAACCATTAGGTGCAATAGACCAGCCTGGATTGCTTTTGTCGCAACCAGGCTTCCACACGTGATATTTCCACGGGATAACAAACCTAGGTTAACACACTTAGTCTCGTGTCGATCACGGTCACGGTAGACGGGTGTCGTGCAGGAGAACTCTGTAAGCGTGAATTAATTAACCATTTACTGTAGGTTTGATAGGCCAGCCTGGATTGCTCTTGTCGCAACCAGGCATCCACACGTGATATTTCCACGGGGATAACAACCTAGGTTAACACGCTTAGTCTCGTGTCGACGACGGTTCACAGGACGGTTGTCACGGCAAGTAGACTCTGTGTGGTGTGGTGTCCCGCCCCCTTTCAGGAGGGAGAGGATGGAGACGACGTCTTAACTAACCCATGGCTCAGGGGGTACTACTCAAAATGAGGTCTTTGGGTGTGAAGCGATGAACAGTACAACACTGTTTCACTGCCCACCCCCCTAAAGGCTGGCTAACATACACTAATTGAAAAATACATGTCCCAGTTATGCCTCGCCGGGCGTCTTATCTCTGGTAAAACAAACTTTGGAGTTGGTTGCATGGGTAAGCCTAACGCAACCCATGACACAAAGGTTCATGCGAATAATGTTCCTCTTAACTGAATGTGTAAGAATGTACCCGAGAGGGTGATTTTAACCCAAACTCACACAGTAGAGTTACTGTACTCATATAATACTTACACTATACTCATATACTACTCACATGGCACTCACATACTACTCACATGGTACTGACATACTACTCACATGGTACTCACATACTACTCACATGGTATTCACATACTGCTCACATGGTACTCACATAATACTTATACAGTACTCCAAGATTATTCACATAGTACTCACACAGTACTTACGCAGTACTCTCACAGCAATCACACAATACTTACAGTGTCCACATAGTAATCACAAATTCTTACACAAAACTCATACAGTACTCACGTTATATGTACAAAGTGCTCACACAGTACTAACACAGTAACCACATAATACTTACGCAATACTCACACAGTATACGCACACAATATTCTCAGAATAATCACAGAGTATTCACACAGTACTCACACAGTACTTCCACAATAATCACACGTTAAATTTGGAGAGCAATGAAAAATAGATAGAATGCCATGTCATGTGTCTTGTGTGTCATAAGTTGTGGGGTCGACTCTGGCAAGGTGAACTGTGAGCTTACGTCCTGCACAGCAGCTGCCCATTAATTATGTTATATGTATCTCCACTGGCTCCCACGAGATAGGAAAAGATCAATACACTGTACATGTAAGGCAAGGACACCCACAGCTCGTTATTAGTAAAAAAAGACGAACTAGATAACCGCACCGTTATTCTTTCGTATTTCGACACACACACACATACACAATATATATATATATATATATATATATATATATATATATATATATATATATATATATATATATATATATATATATATATATATATATATATATATATATATATATGACAAAAAAGTATGTCTGTGTGTGTCAGCACGAGAATCTCGGAAATTACTTTACCGATCTGTAGTGATGGTGGATGGTGTTATACAGTATGTAGTGATGATGGATGTTGTTATATGTAGTGATGATTAGAAAGTAAAATAATAACAGTTTAATGCTAAAAAAATATACTTTGCTGTACCGTTGTAGTGGAACTTACATACACCGTTAATGAAATATTGATGGAAGAAGAAGTTTTGGGGAGTGAACAGCGAGACAATGTGGAGCTTCCCGGAGGGTGGCGTCCTACCGTGGCCTAGAGAATGAGCCGTCTGGACCAAACTTGGCATGGATAGCAAGTGTTTCATTGCTTCTCTCATGGACAGTTCTATGTTGGATGCTCCAGAGTAGGAAATGGCAAAAATCTGTACATACTTGCTGCTAATGGCAAAACCAAAAATGTGGTCTACCCTAATGCACTACAGTGACACAATGTGGACCCTCCCGGAGGGTGGCGTCCTACAGTGTGTGTCCACACGAGAATCTCGGAACTAAATTACCCATCTGTAGTGATGATGGATGGTGTTATATGTAGTGATGATGGATGGTGTTATATGTAGTGATGATGGATAGTGTTATATGAAGTGATGATGGGTGGTGTTATATGTAGTGATGATGGATGGTGTTATATGTAGTGATAATGGATGGTGTTATATGTAGTGATGATGGATAGTGTTATATGAAGTGATGATGGGTGGTGTTATATGTAGTGATGATGGGTGGTGTTATATGTAGTGATGATGGATGGTAAGAGATGAAAGATGATGGATGGTGTTATATGTAGTGATGATAAAAGGCAGGTGTAGGATGATGGGTGGTGCGTTATATGTAGTGATGATGGATGGTGTTATATGTAGTCATGATGGTAAGAGAGGTAGTGATGATGGATGGTGTTATGTAGTGATGATGGATGGTGTTATATGTAGTGGGATGATGGGTGTGTTATATGAAGTGATGATGGTGGTGTTATATGTAGTGATGATGGGTGGTGTTATATGTAGTGATGATGGATGGTGTTATATGTAGTGATGATGGATGGTAAGAGTATGTAGTGATGATAGGTGGTGTTATATGTAGATGATGGATGGTGTTATATGTAGTTGATTGATGATGTTATATGTAGTGATGTTGCGGTGTTATATGTAGTGATGATGGAGGTGTTATATGTAGTGATGATGATGGTGTTATATGGTGATGAGATGGATGGTGTTATATGTAGTGATGATGAATGGTGTTATATGTAGTGATGATGGATGGTGTTATAAGTATTGATGATGGATAATGTTATATGTAGTCATGATGGATGATGTTATATGTAGTGATGATGGATGGTGTAATATGTAGTGATAATGGATGGTGTTATATGTAGTGATGATGGATGGTGTAATATGTATGGTTGATGGATGGCATTATATGTAGTGATGATTGATGGTGTTATATGTAGTGATGATGGATGGTGTTATATGTAGTGATGATGGATGGTGTTATATGTAGTGATGATTAGAAAATAAAAAAATAACAGTTTAATGCTAAAAAAACTATATAATTTTGCTATGTACTGTTGTAGTGAAAATAGAACTTATATACATCGTTAATGAACTAATGATGGAAAAAAGAAGTTTTAGGACTGAACAGGTGACACGTAGATTCCCTGAGGGTGGCGTCCTACCATTGCCTAGGATGCCCAGATGGCATGATTCTACAGCATATATATATATATATGCTGATAACCACAAGGAAAGAAGAAAACACGAAGTTCCCAAGTGCTATATATATATATATATATGCTGATAACCACAAGGAAAGAAGAAAACACGAAGTTCCCAAGTGCTTTCGTGTAATTCACATCTTGAGGGGTGAGTACAGACTAAGGAGAAGTACAAAACAAGGTGTATATACACAGAGGAGGGTGAGATCAAGTCCACAATGGTCAGGTATTAGGTAATGACCCTACTAATCTTCAAAAAGCACCGCAGCAGTCGGTAGTCAGGTCAGAGGGTAAGCTGACCCAACCTTCTCACCTGGTTACAAATCTTCTTAATTACGAAATTATCCAGTTTGTACATACCATTACTCAAATTCATGTTGACGGATTCGGTATGTTTAATAAGACTAGATTCTATGATGTACCTACTGTCAATTGAATTACAAGGTAATATTGAGGAGGCATTATCCCAGTCAATGCAATGCTTATTATCCCTCAAATGAACAAACAGAGCATTGGATTCCTGGCCTGTCCTAACACTATATTTATGTTGTTTAAGTGTAGTTACAAGATCTTTACCTGTCTGGCCTAAGTAAAACATATTACATTCCTTGCAGGGAACCTTAAAAATGCAGCCACTTGTGTTGTTGGGGGAGTTCTTGATGAACATTTGTTTAACAGTGCATGAGTTTTTAAATGCCACATTGACGTTCCAGGTTTTTAGTTGTAAAGGAATTTGAGATAAATTTTTGTCTGTACTCACCCCGGAAGATGTGAATTACACGAAAGCGCTTGGAAACTTCGTGTTTTCTTCCTTCCTTGTGGTTATCAGCATATACCTGGATCACGCTTACCCACAGTGATTTACTTGCATAATGGATTCCACGCGCCACTTCTGCTTCTCTACAAGCTGTCCTGGACTGCCTCCTTTCGTTACTGAATACTCCTCTTCGATGATCAAGGCCCACAAATTGAAAATACGCTTGAAATTTCTCCAGACATGCCTTAGTGAAAAAGTTATGCCTAGATCAATCCTCCCACAACGTGTCCTGAAGATGTCTGACCGCCCCTTTGATGAGTTCCAAGAAATCATCCTAAAGAAACATTTTGAAATAAAGAAAATTGAAGTGGATGAAGCTTTCCGTATTGTAAGACAAAAAAAGCGTGTTTTTAATATGACCATACCGAGTTATTGGAAAAAGTTCATGTTGAATTACTGTTTTGATAACCTGAGACGTGAGCGTTCTGATATTCAAGCTAAGATAGACCACAAATTGGCACTCCTTATTAGAAATAGTGATTGGACTAAGGATGCCAATCACAACTGTGTAGTGAATCTCTCCTCTAAACAACTAGACAATGATACCTTGTGTGCCCTCGGCTATGGTTTAAGTTTTGATGGCTCTAACAAGGGAGTCGACAGTGTTGACATAGCCAGAGCATTTTGCAATTTGGAGAAATTCAGTAATTTGACAAGTGAAGAAGTGAACATGTGTAAAGGTGTTGTATATGCATCTATGTCTAAGCCTTGTGTTCCAAACTGTCCAGAAAGATTCACCAAAGCAACCCAAGCCCTTAAGAAAAATAAGGATCTACACGTCACTAAAGCAGATAAAGCCAACACAGTAGTGATTTTAAACAAAGATGATTATATTGCTAAAATGAATGACCTTTTATGTGATGCTGCAACATATTCTAAGCTCATAAATAATCCTCTCAACACAGTTAACACCCAGTTCAACAGAAAACTGAAGTCTCTATTGAGAGGCAAAGCTACTCTAATTAAACATCTTACTTCAACGTCCCCTCCACTGCCATACATGTAAGGTTTAATCAAGACCCACAAGCCTAATAACCCAGCAAGACCCATCATCAGCTCAGTTGGGTCAATCTCTTATAAATTATCTAAATGGTTAGTTTCTTTACTAAATCCCCTAGTTGGCAACATTTCTGACTCTAATATTAAGAATAATATGGATCTAGTTGATAAACTCAATAACTTACACATTAATTATGATTTTAATTTGGTCAGTTTTGATGTAACATCACTCTTTACAAAGGTGCCAGTTGATGATTTACTGGAGTTCCTCATAGATTCCCTGGATAATATTTCATTGCCCGTCTCGAAAGACGACTTCATCGAACTCATCAAACTATGTATTAAGGATTGTAAATTTGAATTCAATGGAGAATATTATGCTCAAAAATTTGTACAACCTTATAATAGTTTATGATTTGATGAAGTCCTAAATTCGGAAAGGTTTATGAAATATTATTAAGGTTTCTTTATTTCTGTTCTTCTCCAGAATGTGAATTACTTTTTTGGTTTTAATCTAGTGTTTTCTATTTCCTTGTATATATACATATATATATATATATATATATATATATATATATATATATATATATATATATATATATATATATATATATATATATATATATATATTAGTATATTAGGGTGGTCCTTATTTTTCAACTTTGGAATTTTTTACCACAGACCCTGCTAAAAGTGTCCAAAAAACATTGTGTGCAGAATGTAGATCGATTACTTTGTAGCCGATTACGCCCACCACTAGTGCGTCGCATTTGGCACGATTGTGGTGAGTTTTTGCTGGTCGTGATTGATGATTGGGGAAATTAGAAACAGTTCTGCAGAGTATTCTCATTATTAATTTATATTAATAGTTAATTTCTTTATTCCTCAGGTCAAAATGGCTAATGCAGGAGTAAAACCACGAGAAAATGTGTATTTGATAAAGACATTATGTGATGACATTACAGGGCTAAGTTACCTTTAAACAGGCAAGTGTTACAGTATTTTTTAAGCCTGCATCGCATACAGAAAAAACCATCAGAGTGGCAGCTGGGGAAGTCACAGACAAAGTTCTTCAATTTTGGACAAAAGCAAACATTCCCACACACCACAAACCAGATTGTGTGAATCAAGTGCACAAAGTGTTTGACAAGTGGAGTAGTTTGAAAAAGAACTCTCCAAGAAAGACAGAAACTCAAAAGCAGAAAGAGAAAGAGTTCACTGATACATTTGAAGATCTCTTTGACATTGCACATGTGAATGCTTTGAATATAATGACAGTTCAGGAGGATAAGGATTTCTTAATAGCGCAACGAGAAAAAGGGCGTCGTGGGGCAATGTCATCTCTTGACAAAGTATTCCTGAAAAGACAGAAACGACGAGAAAAAACTCTCAAGAAAGCAATGAAAAGGAAGTTGGCTGCAGACAGTGCAGAGGAAGAAGCCAAAAAATGCCAGGCCATCGTTGTCTTGGACAGCAGTAATACGTCTTCTTCTGAGGAATCCAACCCAGTTCCTGGCCCATCAGCACTTCAAACTCCACCTACTGTCAAGAAGCGTGGGCGAAAAGAAGTTCTAACTCCAGAACTTTCTGCAGCATTAGATCGGACCAAATCCTCAGATAGAATGGCCGTGCACATTGTCACCCAAACTGCTCGGAGTCTGGGCCATGATGTCAGTGAATTGATTCTGAATCGATCAAGCATCAGGAGGAAACGTCAGCATCATCGCAGTAGCAGAGCAGCTGAAATCCTTTCAAACTTCAAACCAGAGTCAGTTTTATTTGTTCACTGGGATGGTAAATTAATGCCTGATTTGACGGGCCATGGGGGCCATGTTGACAGACTCCCAGTTCTTGTCTCAGGCAATGGCACCACCCAACTTCTTGCTGTTCCAAAACTTCCCTCTGGTACCGGCGATGAACAAGCAAAAGCTGTTGTGAAGGCTTTGCAGCAATGGCACATTGCAGACATCGTGCATGGCATGTGTTTTGATACAACAAGGTCAAATACTGGTCAACACAAGGGTACGTGTGTCAAAATTGAGCAGTTGCTGGGTCGTGATTTGCTATATTTTGCCTACCGCCACCATGTACTAGAACTTGTAGCTGGAGCTGCTTTTGAAGCTGTAATGGGGCACTCAGCTGCTCCTGACATACAGCTGTTCCGAAGATTCCAAGCCAAATGGAAACAAATTGACAAGCAGAAGTTTGAAGACTCCTCCACCGACGAACTGGCAAAAGAATCGGTCAGAGCTGTTAGGGACGATCTAACCAACTTCCTTGAGAAGGCTCTATTGGAGATACAGCTTCGAGATGACTATCGAGAGCTGCTAGAGCTGGCCTCCATCTTCCTTGGCACATCACCTTCTCGAGGGGTACGATTTTCTGCTCCTGGTGCAATGCACCAAGCACGATGGATGGCAAAGACCATTTATTCCTTCAAAGTGTGGTTATTCCGTTCTCAGTTTAAGCTTACTCCAAAGGAGAACAGAGGACTAAGAAATTTGTGCATTTTCTTTGCCCGAATATATGTGGAGGCTTGGACAACTGCTCCACTTGCTGCAAAGGCACCAAAAGGAGAGCTGATGTTGCTTAAAGCTCTACAAGACTACAGTACCATCAGCGATGCCATATCAAAGGCAACTTTCCACAAAATGATGAGACACCTCTAGTACTTGTCAGAAGAGTTGGTTACATTGGCCTTCTTTGATGACGATGTTCTCCCAGCAGTGAAGGTCCGCATGTTGGAAGCTATGAACATCGTTATTGGAGAAGAAAAGCATGTCAAACGGGTTACAATCAATCCAGACACACTCCAAGTGAAGAACCTATATGATTTCACGACAGAGAACACAAAGTCATTTTTCAAAAAGCTCAACTTGAATACAGATTTCCTGGCCCTCCCAGTAGAACAGTGGAAAGATGATCCTGGCTTCCAAAATGCAAAAGCCGGTGTACAAGCTTTGTCTGTGATCAATGATCATGCAGAAAGAGGAGTAGCCTTAGTCCAAGATTTCTCAGGCCGCATCATCAAGGACGAACAGCAACTGCAGTATCTACTGCAGGCAGTTGCTGACCACAGGAAATCATTCCCTAATGCCCTCAAGCAGACCTTACTGGGCGACAAAGAGTGAGACTGGTCCTCATGAGACCCCTGCCTTGAGCAGCTAATACCCACTTGGACTAAGGGGAGGGGGGCCCAGGCTTGGGGGCTAGGAAATGATGTGTTACGAACATTAAACATAGGCATAATATTGTTAAATTTCATTTGACTTGAGCAACCTCTAATTATAAAGATATTTAAAAAAATATTTTACAGGCAATGTTTTTACTCCAAATGGAAACTTTTGCTGGGGTCTGTGAAAAAAAAATGGCAAATTTGTTTTTTGCCCCAAATAAAGGACCACCTAATATATATATATATATATATATATATATATATATATATATATATATATATATATATATATATATATATATATATATATATACTTCATTTTTAGTCCATATAACACGCGGACTTTGAACATATAATCAACGACCTCACCAGCAAGGAAACGAACCCTCGACCTACTGGGTGGGACTAGGGAACGCTTACCGGCTAGGCCACAAGGACACTAAAAGCAGTTCTAGACTCTGTTATATTTCACACAAAGCCTGTTCATCGAGCTAATGGCGCCGTGAACCTCATTGGGAAACTGCGCGCCATCAGCTCGATAAGCTTTGTGTGAAAGTCTAGACTTTACTGTCACTAACCAAATCGAGATGATAAAGATCTGATATATATATATATATATATATATATATATATATATATATATATATATATATATATATATATATATATAAGTCAGTCAACCTGATAAAGCTGACTCTCGTATAGCACAAGGTGTAGTGTGTCAGTCAACATACTAAACTTCATTCTCGTGTAAACTTGTGCCAGCTCCTCCTCGTCTTCTCGGGGAGCGTCACAACAGTGGTGAATAATAGTCAGGTGTTGGCGGGATAGGACCTTAGTGGATATTATATTTTTCGTGTGAGGAATTGCTGGTGGGAGAGAATTACTGTATATATATATATATATATATATATATATATATATATATATATATATATATATATATATATATAAATATATATATATATATATATATATATATATATATATATATATATATATATATATATATATATATATATATATATATATATATATATATATATATATATATATATATATATATATATATATATATATATATATGTAATATTCAGAAATTTCAGTGTGATTTAGATACATGCGCCATATTGGCGATACTGAGTTTTCAAGGTCGTCTGAGAGGCGACAGAGCTTATCAACAGTAGTGAGAGTTTCTGGAACTAGGCCTATACAATAGTAAATGTAATTTACCGAATTAATAAGGACGCGAATCATGAAATTAAATGACATTATTAAATTTGAAATTTTTATGGAACGTTTCTCAGTCTAAATATGTTATGTGTGTCCCAACGAAGCTATTAGTTATGCGGGAAAATATGTCACGTAGGCCTAGGCTTGGGAAAGCACGAACCTGGCTGTTTCTCAGTAAAGCGAAAGCGATGGGACAGACAGGACGTCCCTGAGCATCCGTCCAGGAAAAATGGTCACGTGGTCTAGTCACGTGTGTTGCGACTTTGCAGTATAACAAGGTTTTCGTCAGAACCCACATGACTTCGAGTGATGACTACGAGAGATTGACTGCCGTTTGACACTGCCGTTGATGATTGATGATTAGCGATTGTCGCAGTTGGAACGATCAGTGCAGGCTTGTCACTGGTTAGCAGGGTTAGCCAGTGATCTCTGAAGTGAAACCAGCTGTCTGGGAACACAACTGACGATCGTCTGGGGTCGCCAGATCTCTTCTACCTCTGCTCGCAATATCACATATCTTCAAGCAGTTAGTGAAAACCTTTTACTACGAGAAGCTAAAGCTTCTCTCAACTGTGCAAGGTCTGATTGGCTCACTCCCTTCCGTTTCATAGATGTACTGAGCGTAAAATGAGGCTAGCTGAGTGAGTGAAGGATCACACACTGAGACAAGGAGTCTAGTGGGACTTAGAGGTACATTTTCCAAGGTTGAGAAAGGCTTGTTTGGGCCTTAAACTACTGGTGCCTGTTGGTTGTGCCTTAAAAACTAAGGGTGCATGTGGAATCTATGTGTTAGGTTAAGAAGTATGGTTTACGGGTATTGGTGGAATCAGTAACTTCTTAAAATAGTGATAATATTTTCTCAGTGGCCGATATTGTCTTGCGGTGTGTAGTTAATATTTCTTAGATAATTTTGATAGTATTGTTTTTTAATGTTTGTGTCACTAATTGATGCTAGAGAATGAGGGAACTGTTTTTCAGATGAGGTTCCTCCTTTCTGTTGTAAGTGATACTGTGATTTAGTTCTCTTAATGCAGTTGATATTTCTTTATCTTTTCTATTTTTATACCATTCCCTCAGTGAGTGATATTATTTTGTTGAAAACCCTCAAGGCCTGCATCTGTTGGTAAAATAATTTTATTGAGTGCCCGTTAGGCCCATTCATGGTGGAGTTAATAATTTCTTATTTTTATACCATTCTTCTTAGTGATTGATATCATTTAGTTGAAAACCCTTAAGGCTTGCATCTGTTGGCGCAACATAATTTTATTGAGTGCCTTTAAGGCCTATTCATGCTGGAGTTAATAATTTCTTATTTTTATACCATTTTCTCAGTGATTGATATTATTTTGTTGAAAGCCGTTAAGGACTGTTTCATGTGCACAAGCAACATTCGTTAATACTTTGAATTTATTGTTGTCAAATGAGGCATTTTCTGAGTTTCTAATAATTTCAATATCATGTATAACTTTTATTCCCTTGAGTAGTGTTTTAAGTTCAGGTTAAGAGGTGCGCATATATTGGTGTACCATTATTTGATTGTGTCTGTAGTGTTGGAGGGAATAGAAGTGTCTAAATTTTACAGTGTCTCATTCATCCGAATCACAGATGCTATCCTTCCACGGGTTCGGGTTTTTCTCCAAGAGGCGCTGCCACTGCAATTTCCATCTAATAATATTTAATAAACCCCTAGTCAAGTGAGAAATTAAAGTCCAGTAATTCCGACCTGTTACATATATATATATATATATATATATATATATATATATATATATATATATATATATATATATATATATATATATATATATATATATATATATATATATATATATATATATATACATAACCGGTCGGAATATCTCACTACTAGTTATTGTTTTTTTTTGAGTTATAGTGGATGGTAGTGCAGTGGAAGAACCCCTCAGAGAAAATCCCGAACCAGCATAAACACAATTAATAAAAGTATTTTCCGTGACCGTGGAAAGCTAGTACCTGTGATTGGGGTTAATGAGACGCACTGGTAAAAGATGACACTTCTATTCCTTCCAACACTACAGACAGAATCAATAATTATACACAAGCACTAGAGTACTTCTTAGCGTGGCTTACAACACTACAATGGGAAGCAAAAGTTATACATGGTATCAAAAAAATTATTAAAATATATTTATTGCATCTGAAGCGGACTACTAATACAGCAGTACTACATACACCAGAACGAGGAACTCATCTGAAACAATTCCTTCGTACATCCTACATCACTTAGTGGCACACAAGACATTAAAAGATATTACTTGCACCGATGAACATGCCTTAAGGGCATCCGACAAAATTATAGCAATCACTGAGGAATAAAAATCCCGATTTTAGTCATACTACACAAGAACATGGGATGACCCACAAAATACTATAATCCTAACTGTCCTAACTACCCAGAACCCGAAGGTTGTAACTACTAACCTGCCAAGGGGCAGGCATTTACAAGAAACCGAGAAAATCACTCATGACCCGTCAGGCAGGCGGGTGCTCCGCTGTTTTTTTTCATAACTCTCTCTAGGTTTTGGGAGTCATGAGTGTATTTCTACACCAACACCCGTAACATGCTTCACACATAGGTTCAGAATGCACCCGTACTTTTAAGGTACTAACAGCCTTTCACAAACTTTTGTAGAGGAATTCCTATATCCCACGTGTGCAATCAACCATGAGGAACATTGATCTCACACCTGGACTTGGCTATTCTAATTACATTTCACCACCACCACCCATAACAAGCTTCACACATATGCCCAGAATACACCCATACTTTTAAGGTGTTATAGCCTTTCACCAACTTTGAAGAGGAACCCCTACGTCCCATGTGTGCAATCAACCATGAGGAGCGTTGATTACACACCTGGACTTGGTTAGTTTAATCACATACACCCAATACTGGGGAGATGAATGTCTCTATGTAACCACTAGACTCCTGGTCCCAGCTTGTGACCTTTCATTCACTCAGTCTGCACTCAGTTTACTCCCAGTACTTCATGGACAGGAAGAGAGTGACCGTCAGCCCACCTAGTTATGCCAGTTCAGAGTACAACCAGGTGAACCCTGCCCAGCTGAGGGAGGGGTTCTACTTTCCCGTTAGTAAGATTTTTCACTGACTGACTGAAGAGATGTGGTGTTGTATGAACCAAGGTGGGGAGATTTAATGAACCAGATCGACCACCGACCAAAGTACCGATGCTGGTTCCACGTAGTTAGTCGTCAGGGACACCTGTTCGCCTCGTGTGTTGCCAGCTATATCTTCCAAACCGACCACTAAACACCGACCAACCACCGGCCAACCGAGCGCTCCCCTGCCCCCACCGTGACGTCATCTTTCGCATATTACTAATAGTTTCTTTGGGACTCGCGTAACATATTTAGACTAGGAAACTATCCACAATAACTTTAAATTTTATAAGTGTCCCTTAACTTTTTGAATTGTGTCTACATTAATTCGATAAAGTACACTTAGTTTCCTATAGGCCTAGTTCAAAATGCTTCCACCTCCTGCTCGATGGCATTGTTTGAGCCTTTGTTTTAACTCGCCATGAGGCGTGGGTGTTTCAACCTGGCCTACTTATGCTTTCCTGTTTCGGCAGATCGGTCATTTCTGTTCTAGCTTTTCTAAATATCACATTGAAATATCTGAATATTACACACACACACACACACACACACACATATATATATATATATATATATATATATATATATATATATATATATATATATATATATATATATATATATATATATATATATATATATATCATGTAGATCCACAATGGAAACATGGATAAGATAAGTCTTGATAAAATCATACAGGGAAGAGGGAAACAATGGAGCACCTTAGCTTTTGTCTTTATTCAAGACATCTTCAGAGGCAACTGAATTACAAAGACTGAGACGTCACGCCAGGTAAAAAATATGAGACCCACTAATCATCTATCATACATCTACCTTACATGCTTTCAAAGCGTTTTTACCTTTGGGCCACTGAGAAATAAATTTGTGTAACATATAAGTTTTGTACTGGACTATCACTAAGGTTTAAAGAATACATTTCTCTAATCAAACTTGGTTCAACCAGAAGTCTTTCTGTGACACATGATGATTTGTACACTTTTGAACTGTTTTCCCAATCTATGGGATGATTATTGTTCCTTATATGAACGAACAGTGCACTGCTTTCAGATGCTGTTCTAATACTGTACTTGTGCTGTTTAATTTGGAGTTGCACTGCTTTCCCAGTGGATTAGTGGATGTTATGTTGTTTGACCTGACCTTATGTTTTGTAAGGTCACCCTGTACACATAAGCTCTCTCTCAGTCTTTGTAATTCAGTTGCCTCTGGAGATATCTTGAATAAAGACGAAAGCTATGATTCTCCATTGTTTCCCTTTTCCCTGTGTGATTTTATCAAGATTTATCTTATCCACGTTTCCATATATATATATATATATATATATATATATATATATATATATATATATATATATATATATATATATATATATATATATAGTTACTAAAAAAACCCAGTTATTTGGCTTTCACTGAGGCTGGTATCCAAGTTTTCATAGTACTTCTGTAAGCAACACTTCATCGTAGAATCTTTCGCAGGGTTGTCACGTGGATCCAAGATACTTATTTCCCATTTATATGATACTTGCGGAATCGCCGCCCTCCGGGCGGCTCTTTCGCTAGGCCACGGTAGGATGCCACCCTCCGGGAGGCTCCACATTGTCTCACTGTAGTGCTTTAAGGTAGACCACATTTTTGGTTTTGCCGTTAGCAGCAAGTATGTTCAGATTTTTGCCAGTTCCCACTCTGGACCCTCCAACATAGAACTGTCCATGAGAGAAGCAAGGAAACACCAGCTTTAGGCTAACCATCTTTAGGGACTGTCCCTGGCTTTTGTAGATGGTCATGGCAAAGCTCACTTTAACCGGGAACTGAAGTCGCTTGAACTCAAATGGCAGGTCAGTAGTGATGAGAGGTATCCTTGGTATAAAAAGTCCTCTCCTTTAGCTTTTCCTGTCAGTATTGTAGCTTCCAGTACATGTGGCATCATGTTCTTCACCACCAGTCTTGTGCCATTGCAGAGGATTGGTGGTTCAAGATTTCTTAAGAGCATTATAGGAGTTCCAATCTTGAGAGTGAGGTGGTGAGGAGGCATTCCAGCGGGCTCCAAAGAATTAAGGAATTCTGCAGGGTACTGGACTGCTTGGTCCTGGTCGATTACTGTATCAACAGATTTGAATGAGGTCTCACTGCCTGGAAGCTGTCTGAGTAGAGTCATGTTGATTTCAGCCACTGTTTCATTCTTTGGTGCCAGAATTGCACGTTCACGCAGCCACTTGTGATCCTTGTAGTGGTGGATAATGTTTGGGTAGACCATGTTAGTGAGCTCAGTTGAGGATTTTACAACATTTCCACATCCTTGAGGAATGATTATTTGTCCTTCTGAATCAACAGGGAAAGTTCCATTCCCAATCTGTAGTAGAAGGTTTGCAAACCGTCCAGCATCCTGATCTCCTTGTAGATGTACTCTCATGTTTGTGGATAGGGTGAGTGTCTGAACACTTCTCCAAAGGTATGATGCCTTGAGGCACGCATTCAGTTCATCAGCTGGAGTGCTTCGAGGAATGACAGGTAAGGTCTGGCGAAAGTCTCCAGCAATGACCATTGTAATGCCACCCATGAGCTGGTCATTTTCTCGTATGTCTTGCAAGGTCCTGTCCAATGCTTCAAACGCTAACTTGTGAGACATAGTGCATTCATCCCAGACTATGAGGCTGCATTTTTCTAAGAGTTTTGCCTTTGCCGATCCTTTTTTGATGTTGCACACTGGATTCTCATTGTGAGCGAGGTTGAGAGGCAGTTTAAAAGTTGAGTGTGCAGTACGTCCTCCTTCTAGTAGTGTTGCAGCAATGCCTGAGGATGCCACAGCAAGAGCAATTTTCCCCTGATGACGTACTTTGGCCAACAGAAGGTTGATCAGGAATGTTTTTCCTGTCCCGCCAGGTGCATCGAGAAAGATCATACCTCCCTGCTCCGCTTGTATCGCTTGCAAGATCTGTTCATAAGCATTTGCTTGATCAGGCACCAGGTGAGGCTCATTTTCTTCAAGAAAATTCACCAGAACTTCAACTGAGTAGTCTGTCTCTCTGAGCAACTCCCTGTTTGCAACTACTGGTTCTTCTCGGTTTGGGGAAGGCAATCCAAAATCAGTCAGGTTTTTTTCCGCATAGCTCCATCACTTTGTCTTCCAGCATGATCAGAGCCCTGTTGAACATGTCATCCATGAACTCAATCTCTTGACCAGGATGTTCTCTTCTTGCTTGATGAAGCAGATCCTCTGAAAGACTTTCTTGGTGGTTTTCCCAGAGCTGGCTTGGGTTGGAAAGTCCACATGTAGCAATCATGATGGCAAACAGGTTCCTCATTCTCATTGGCGATTGAGTAGCTGCTGCCTCTTCTAATATGTCATTCCAGTGACCATCATCTTCCAGTAGGCCAAGGAGATTGCACGCTTCCTAATAGGTTCTGCAGACTTGTCCATTCACTGTCTTGAGTGCTGCATATGATGTTGGGCCACAGATGTGGTGCAAAAGTAGTCTCAAACAATAGCATTCAAAGTTGTTGGGGTGAACCGTGTAGACACGTCCCAAAGCATTGCCTGACTTTATCCCTGGATATCCTTCAACATCGGATCCTTGAGCTCTTCTCTGGAACTTTTTCATTGAAGCCTGCCATATGTAGAACTTGGGTACGTCAACATACAGGAGGATTTGAGCAAACTCATCTTCCTGTGAAAGCTTGAAGAATGCAGTGAGGGTCGTATCAGCAGGATTTGCCATTTGATTTTGGAGGGACTCTTCTGTGAAGAATACTCTTTGTCCATTTTCCAGGTGAACAGCCAGATGAACTACTGTTGGACATCGTTCGTGTATTGGAAAATTAAAATTTTTCCATAGGGCTTCATTGCTGCATATATAACGGCCTTGCTGAAACTGTGTTACCTTATCATGATTTCCATCCTTTTCCAATGCAAAGATCGCTGATCATCACTACATATAACACCACCCATCATCACTACATGTAACATCATCCATCATCACTACATAACACACCATCCATCAACACTACATGTAACACCATCCATTATCACTACATATAACACCATCCATCACCACTACATATAACACCACCCATCATCACTACATATAACAACATCCATCATCACTACATATAACATCATTCATCATCACTACATATAACACCATCCGTCATCATCACTACATATAACACCATCCATCATCATCACTACATATAACACCATCCATCATCACTACAGATCGGCAAAGTAATTTCCGAGATTCTCGTGCGTACACACACACACACACACAAACAAACACACAGACATACTTCTTTGTTATATATATATATATATATATATATATATATATATATATATATATATATATATATATATATATATATATATATATATATATATATATATATATATATATATATATATATATTATTTATTTTTTTTAACCTAAAATTAAAGTTTATTTTTCTCTATTCCTGAAAATTTTCTGCATTTCCGATCTAAGAAATGTGTGATAAGGAAAACTTTGCACTATTTCTTGTTTCATCTTGAGTGGTTTGTCTAGTAAAGACAGTTCTTGACTCAAAGCTGAGAGAATATAAGACTATAATAATAACGTCTTTCAAAATAATTTATTCGATAAGGAGTTTTCATAAAACATAATATTTAAAATAATATTTAAAATAATGAAACAAATACCCAAACAATCTTCACAAACATTATTATCATAGCTCGACCGATATCATTTAATCAATCAGCGTGTTATCTGTGGGTTGGTGTCCAGTGCCACCTCACTAATCATCTCAGATTTCTCAACTCTCCGAAGACCACGGATTTTAATTTCAGTGATCCGTCTCAAGTTTCTGCCTCCTTGTCTTCCTCCCCTCAGTTTTACCTATTAATATTTATTCAATTATCCCCACATCATTAGTTTTGTGTTCAAAGTACCTCATTACCATTACTCTATAAACTTCTGGTATTCTTATCGTTACAACAACCAACCTGATTAATTAAGAAAATAATAATTTAGGTTGCTGTTAGGAAGTCACTCATGATTCGCACTCCCTAACATTTGTAGCTGATGGACACGTACAATTTTTATGAGTACACTAATGGCAGCAAACTATGAAATGCCTTGTTCAGCAGACGAGGATATAGATTTTTTTATTTATTTTTCAAATAGTTCATATTAAATGATTGTTTCCATTTAAGCTACTGTAAGAAAAGACTTTGATGCTTAGGATCCGTTCGACCTGACCTGACCTGACCTGACCTTTAGTCTTGTTTTACCAGACCTCCCCTGCACCTGATCGTATTGAAGCTGCCAAATGACCTGACTTTACTTCACTTGTACTTCTTCATGTGCTTCTGTATTATCTGTATCTTTACCGCTCTAACATCAACTACTACCTCACCTTCTTCCTCTGGTTCCTTAATCTACCTCTCTCTCAGTATAATTGTGTCACTAAATCACTTGAGTATCATTCACCTTATGGCTCAAATTGTCCAGTGTTGATCGAGATGGAATTAGTGGATTTATCATGATGTTTAATATCATTCTGATATCACACACACACACACACACACACACTATTTACTTCCCTTATCAACTTGTCCTTATATACACATTTTCTAATGACAACCAATTTTAATGTGAGAACCTCCACCCCTGTCCACCCATTGCTGGCCATCACCACGTGCCAACTGATGTGCTTCTGGATGTTTTTACCGGACAGGTGAGATCCCACCGAGTGTACAGCAACTCACACGCTTGGCTGTGAAAGTCAACATTTGTATCTAGGTGTAGGTGAATGTCTGGGGAACCCGCTCCAGTGAAAGGCTTTTATTGTTAAATGTTGCGTTCTCTGTTTATTGCAGTCTCTTTCTTTGTCTCTCATTTTCTGTCAATATTTACTCATCAATTCACCAGTCTTTCTCTTTCTTTATCTCTCTGAAAATAAACAAGTATATATAAATAAAACTGTCATCCATGAAAACTTTTATTCGATTTTCGCTCTCCTCTCCTTTAGATGAAATTGTTACCTGAATACCATATTAGATAAGAATAGAGGCCACCTAAGATTACCCAAAGCTACCTGTCATCATACAAGAGAAAGTGGGCATCTAAATTACCTTTAATACATCCACGTCTTACACCTACCCTGACTGTGTTGCTTCATTTTGATTGGTATGTGAATGATCCCATATAAAACACATCGGGTATACAAACATATATACATGCACAAACACTCATACACATGCATACGTACAGTCGCAATTCAAAATTTGAATCCAGGTCTTGTCGTAGCCGGGGATCCAGAAAGGGCGAACACCGCCCCTTCTCCTGCAATGATAGTTGGAGTGGTAGTTAGTGAGTTTCCTGGCGGTGCGAGCCTCAGTTCACGACCATGACCAGGATTTTCGTATGTTGTCAAGTCCATGTTTGTTATTTTATTACAAGTTTATACTGGGCTGCTCGCATATTATCATAACTACTATGATTAAACAAAGTGCGTCATGCAAGTCCTAAAGTGAGCTAAATATAAAGTAAATTTAAAGCATAAAGATTAATGGTGCACTGGTGCAGGAATGGTGGAGGAGAAGACTCGGTAGGCCGCTGATGTGTGGAAGGGGATCCGGCGGCGTCCACAGATTTGCAGCAAAACGTCATTGAGACGCAGGTTGAACAAGGTATTAACTGTTAGCGAATTAAATGTTTATGCTTACTCTCTAAGACTTAATCATGTCACAAGTACGGCATGATAGAACTCTAATACTGTAACTCATCTCGTGATAATTATCACCATCAATCCCACCCAGCACCACTATCCTTAACTACTATCCCCACCCATAAATACTATCCACTACCACCACCCACCCCAGCCGTCCATTACCACTGCTATATATTATCACAAGCATCAACCACCACCACCCATCGCTACCACCACAAACCAGCATCACGATCATCAATCAACCAATACCACCCTCCCTTACCACCACAATGTATTGACACCATCCATCACCAACACACACCCTACGTTTATTTCCTGTCCCTTTTGTCTGATATTGTTTTCTTATGTATCGTGTCATTTCAATAGTGTAATGCGTTTTTATATATAGTGTGTAGGATAAACAGAGAATATCTAATCAGTGATAAACACAGTAATGGGTTACAGATGTTTTATAAACCTTAGTACAATACAACCCATTAACCATAAAATAATGTAACCACAACCACAACAAATCCTTGGAGACACCAACATAAGAACATAAGAAAATAAGGAGTCTGTAATAGACCGGTTGGCCTGTGCATGGCAGCTCCTATCGAGAGTTACTACCACTCTCTATCATCCATGAGTCTATCTAGCCTCCTATTAAAACTTTCCAGCGTTCCAGCACTTACTACAAAGTTGCTAAGCTTGTTCCACTCGTCCACCACCCTATTTGTGAACCAGTTCCTTCCTATCTCCCTCCTAAACCTAAATTTATCCAACTTAAATCCGTTGCTACGAGTCCTATCCTGCTCGGATATGATAAGAACTTTATCTATATCCCCTTTATTGATTTCTTTCACCCACTTAAATACTTCTATCATATCTCCCCGCACTCTTCGTCTTTCTAGGGAATGCAAGTTTAGTTTTTTTAACCTATCCTGATATGGTAGGTTTCTAAGTCCCGGAATCATTTTCGTCATTCTTCGCTGCACCGACTCCAGTGAATTTATATCCATTCTATAATAAGGGCACCAGAACTGAACCGCATAATCGAGGTGCGGCCTAACTAGCGCAAGATATAGTTGCAATAAGACCTCTGCACTCTTATTACTTACACTTCTAGATATAATACCTAATACTCAGTTTGCCTTATTTCGGACATTAACGCACTGTTTTCTAGGCCGAAGGTCCCGGCTTACAAGTACCCCTAAGTCTCTTTCACAAGTCGACCTCTCTAGGTTGATGTTGTTAAGGCTGTATACATTGGCAGTATTTGTTCTTCCAATATTAAGTACGCTGCACTTGCTGGTGTTGAATTTCATTTGCCATTTTTCTGACCACCCCTGCAGTTATTTAAATCCTCCTGTAGTGCATTTGCATCCTGCTCTGAATTAATCTGCCGCCCTATTTTGGTGTCATCCGCAAACTTGCTTATGTCACTGCTGATCCCAGTATCTAGACAGTGGTTTTAAACCCGTTTACTTCCACGCCCCCTCTAGGAATTGGTCCTTCCCTCCACTCCCCCCTTGCATCTATGAATAAAATTCCCTCCCAGATTTTAAAGAAAAATGAAAAATATTGTGTTTTTAGTCTTATTATTGAGTATAAATTAGTGAGATACTTGACACTGCTTCTTAGCTACTAGATCTTGAATGCGTGGTTGAATGCCAGAGAGTGCACAACGTAAATCCCCTTCAACGTTCAGCCTGTTTCTGTACTTGGTCTTGACAGCAACGAGCGTGGAAAATGCAGCTTCACAAAGATACGTGGATCCGAACATAGTTAGAATCTGAAGAGCCTGATGTGAGATCAGGGGGTAAACAGGAAGGTACTTGACCCAGAACGTCTCAAGATCCAGTTCTTTGAAGTCTTCCTTAACTGTGGAGTTGAACTTCAACTCAAGAAACTCCTCTTGCACTTCATCCGAAACATCAGCTCCTTCACATTGAAATGGGTTCCTGATGAATTTCCAGGCCTCACGCTTCTCATCTATCTCTGGGAAGAATCTGATGAATTCTGTTTTCAAGTCAGTTAGATGAGTGATTATTTGTTTCTTTAACTCAGCATCAAGGTTACCGTGAATGAGAGCAGAATCCAAGTTACTAAAACTGGCTGTATTTCCCTGCTGAATTCGACACTTCCAGAGGTCGAGTTTGGCCATGAAGGTTCGAATGGTGTCGTGGTGCATGATGATGTTGATGTTTTTCCCTTGTAGTTTAAGGTTGAGAGCATTCAACGCTTCGAAGATGTCCACCAGGTAAGCTAGAGATAGCTGAAAGCCTTCAGACTGGAACTTGTCATGGAGATCTGCCTTCTGCTTCAAATCAAGAAATATTGCTACTTCTTCTCGTAGTTCATAAAGCCGTCCAAGCATGTTCCCCTTTGATAGCCATCGTACGTTCGTGTGAAAAAGCAAGGTTTCATGTTCAGATTCCATATCCTTACACAGCAGTTTGAAGAGACGACTGTTTAAGGCTCCAGCTTTGATAAAGTTGACTAACTTGATAGCCTCGTTCAGGACATCCCTCATTTCAGCAGGTAAAGTTCTGGATACTAAGGATTCACGATGAAGTATGCAGTGTGTACCTACAACAGACGGATTCTTTTCTTTCACCATTGTAATGAATCCAGACTGCAGACCAAGCATGGCTGGAGCTCCATCAGTGCACACCAGCGAGTCCCACGAAAGTTGGTTTTCCTGAAAGAAGTTTGATACATCATGAAAAATAGCTGCTGCTGTTGTACAGCTTTCCATGGGGTGAAAGCACAACATTTCTTCTTTTACACTGTTGCCTGACACGAAACGAGCATACATCAGTAGCTGAGAACACTGAGCGATGTCAGTCGTTTCGTCAAACTGGATGGCAAAAACAGGAGAATCTCTTACTTGGTCGAGAATTTGATCTTTGATGTCTTGACAATTCATTGATCCTTCTGATAAAATACAAACGGAATTCAAAACTTGCGAATAACAAACAGAGCAACACATGCATGTTCACAATTCACCAATAAACTTATGGCTGCTTACTATTTTTAGGTAAATATAACAACTGGGATAAAACATACCTCAACAGCCTTAACTGAATAAATGTGAGAGAAGAGGAATTATTGCCACGGACGTGTGCAGAAGACTGGGAGAGAACGGGGCTCACCAGTCACCAACGAGCAGTATACAGGTCCAGGACGAGTTAACCCCCCCCCCCCATGGGTTTCGAGGGATAGGGAGGGGGGTCAATAAGTACAGAAAATGGTAAGCCCTAAGTCAAAAAAGTAGCCTATAGAAAACTAAAGTTATAAGGCGATACTTTTGCATTTTTTCATAAACTTCTCAATATTAGCCCAGGCTCTTGTTAAGAGAATAAAAACTATAATTATAATTAGAGAAATTCCTACTCTTTCCCTAGGACTTGCACCCCCCTGGAAATTACTGACGCCCCCCAGGTTAAGAACCACTGATCTAGATCGTTTATGTAGATTATGAACATGAGTGGGCCTAGTACTGACCCCTGGGGAACCCCACTGGTTATAACAGCCCCACTCAGATTTCACACCATCTACGCTGACCCTCTGCATTCTATCGGCGAGCCATGATTTTATCCAATTTAAAACTTTCCCCTCGATACCATGAACCTTAACTTTTCTCAGAAGCCTCTGATGCGGTACTCTGTCAAATGCTTTGCTAAAGTCTAAGTAAATAACATCGTAATTTTCGTCATTATCTACTACCTCGAAGACTTTCCTAAAAAAACGTCAGCAGATTTGTTAGATAAGATTTCCCCTTTGTAAACCCATGTTGAGAGTCGTAGATTAATTTGCTTTTCTCTAAATGCGATCGGTGCAACACGGTGCAACACACAAACTGACCATCTCTCTCCTATCCTGAAGTTTGTATCATCATTATTATTTACAATAATATTATTATGAAACTCATAAAATTGTCTAACAAACACCCATCATTAATCCTCCACCGTCCAGCACGGCACCAACTATCATAAGAGAAAAAGGGGGCGGTGTTCGGTCGCCCGGATTCCCTGCTACAACAAGGCCTAGATACAAAATTTGGATCGTGACTGTACATACTGTACATGTAAAATCGAACAAGCACATGACAAAAGCGCACAGCCACATGAATAGAAATATATATTCACACATACGTCCAAAACATGTATACATACTTCCATGCAAGCATCAAGTACCAGCAAATTAACACACACACAAACGTGTACAAATGTAAACTCAACTATCAAAGCAACATTTACAGCAGGTAAATAAAAACATCGTAATGGCACGCGTGTAGTAATTAGATCATCACAAATAATGTAAATGTGCGCGTAAATTTATCTTATGTAGTTTCTCCTTGTGAAGTGTTTTAATAGTTTTGATTGGATTTCATTCCGGGAATTTCAAAAGGGTGGAAGAGACGTCAAAAAAGAGAGCTTTATTAATGTGTAGACAAATACATCATACAGCAGCAAGGAATGTTACAACTATGTACTGTCCTTTGGCTCGCTCACTCTCTCTCTCTCACCATTATGTACTGTCCAGCAAAAATGGTTAATCTATAACTATGTATTTCCCTCCACCTTGTACTCTCTCTCTCTCTCTCTCTCTCTCTCTCTCTCTCTCTCTCTCTCTCTCTCTCTCTCTCTCTCCGGCCTTGTCCCTTCATCACCACGCGGGGAAATAATACGAAGATGAATTCTGCCGAGAAATCTACGAGACTGCAAAGTAACTGTCGGGTTCTTGCTGACGACGGAATTTCTGCAAACGAGATGTCTCCAAAAGTTTATATTGGGAAAGTTGACACTGAGGAATGTGGCGAATTTCGGAAATGCAATAGGATCAGAACCCATGCAAAATTTTGCTAATGTTCAGAGGTATATTGAAATATGTAGAATTTTTATGCAACTTGACAATTCCGTCTAATATTTTTGGAATCTACACGAACATTATTATACCGTTGTTATTATATACAGTACATGATAAGATTAATGATGATATAACTAAAATAAAATTGTAATAATTCATTAAATTATAAGTGTAAAAACATGACCCCCTTACTCTCTCATATGTTTATTCATTACAAATGATCCCGGTCTTTCAGTTATTTATATAGTCTAAACGTTTAATTAGTACACAGTAAAAACATTGGAATAAAGGAGGAAGAGGAGCAGAATAAGAATAAGGACAAAGAAGAATAAAAATAAGAATGAGATTAAGAATAATAATAAGAAGAATAACAACAACAACAACAGCTAGGAGGAGGGACGGGAGTTATTGTACGGCCATCCTCTACACTAGGGCCTAGACTACCTACCCGCACCTCCCTATCGAATTTCTTTCTCTACAAAACTGTGGAAATGCAAACGGAACACACAGACATATAAACAGACAAACAGAATGTATTTTATATCTATAGAGATAATAATAACCATAATTAAAATAACATTTATTATCAAAACAAGAACAAAAATAAACAATAACAACTACAATGAGGATCATGTTCATTACAAGAAAGAAAAGAGTAAATGCTTATAACATCAAGTCATAACTACAATATTGCATGAGTATAAACACGAGTTTGCCTTCAGATTAATAAACAAATAGTGAGAAATAATTAGAGTTAAGTAATATCAAATGAAAAGCTACTTCCCCACATAATCCACCCGACATAAATATGGGAGAGATTTCTGTAACCCATAATCCACCCCCCATAAATATGGGAGAGGTTTCTGTACGCCTTAATCCACCCCCCATAAATATGGGAGAGGTTTCTGTACCCCATAATCCACCCCCATAAATATAGGAGAGAGGGTTTCTGTACACCATAATCCACCCGACATATATATGGGAGATTTTTCTGTACCCCTTAACCCACCCCCCATAAATTTGGGAGAGGTTTCTGTACGCCATAATCCACCCTCCATAAATATGGGAGAGGTTTCTGTACCCCAATATCCACCCCCCATAAGTATGGGAGACGTTTCTGTACCCCATAATCCACCCGACATAACTATGGGAGAGGTGTCTGTGCGCCATAATTCACCCCCCATAAATATGGGAGAGGTTTCTGTACCCCTTAATCCAACCCCCATAAATATGGGAGAGGTTTCTGTACACCTTTATCCACCCGCCATAAATATGGGATAGGTTTTTGTACCCCATAATCCACCCCAAATAAATATGGGAGTGGTTTCTGTACCCCATAATCCACCCCCATAAATATGGAAAAGGATTCTGTACCCCATAATCCACCCCCATAATTATGGGAGAGGTTTCTGTACCCCATAATCCACCCCACATAAATATGGGAGAGGTTTCTATACCCCATAATCCACCCCCCATAAATATGGGAGAGGTTTCTGTACCCCTTAATCCAACCCCCATAAATATGGGAGAGGTTTCTGTACCCCTTTATATACCCCCCATAAATATGGGAGAGGTTTTAGTACCCCATAATCTACCCACACAAATATGGGAAAGGTTTCTGTACCCCTTAATCCACCCCCCATAAATATGGGAGAGGTTTCTGTACCCCTTAATCCAACCCCCTAAATATGGGAGAGGTTTGGGTACCCCATAATCCACCCCCCATAAATATGGGAGAGGTCTCTGTACCCCATAAGCCACCCAACATAATTATGACAGAGGTTTCTGTAACCCCATAATCCACCCGACATAAATATGGGAACGGTTTCTGTACCCCATAATCCACCCCACATAAATATGGGAGAGGTTTCTGTACCCCATAATCCACCCCACATAAATATGGGAGAGGTTTCTGTACCCTATAATCCACCCGACATAAATATGGGAGAGGTTTCTTTACCCCATAATCCACGCCCCATAAATATGGGAGAGGTTTCTGTACCCCATAATCCACCCGACATAAATATTGGAGAGGTTTCTATACCCCATAAACCACCCGACATAAATATGGGAGAGGTTTCTGTACCCCATAATCCACCCAACATAAATATGGGAGAGGTTTCTGTACCCCATAATCCACCCCACATAAATATGGGAGAAGTTTCTGTGCCCTATAATCCACCCGACATAAATATGGGAGAGTTTACTGTACCACATAATCCACCCCCCATAAATATGGGAGAGGTTTCCGTACACCATAATCCACCCGACATAAATATGGGAGAGGTTTCTGTACCCCATAATCCACCCGACATAAATATGGGAGAGATTTCTGTACCCCATAACCCACCCCCCATAAATATGGGAGAGGTCCTTGTACCCCTTAATCCAACCCCCATAAATATGGGAGAGGTTTCTGTACCCCATAATTCACCCCACATAAATATGGGAGAGGTTTCTGTAACCATTAATCTAACCCCCATAAATATGGGAGAGGTTTCTGTACCCCTTTATCCACCCGCCATTTATATGGGAGAGGTTTTTGTACCCCATAATCCACCCCACATAAATATGGGAGAGGTTTCTGTACCCCATAATCCACCCCCCATAAATATGGGAAAGGTTTCTGTACCCCATAATCCACCCCCATAATTATGGGAGAGGTTTCTGTACCCCATAATCCACCCCCATAAATATGGGAAAGGTTTCTGTACCCCATAATCCACCTTCCACAAATGTGGGAGAGGTTTCTGTACCCCATAATCCACCCCACACAAATATGGGAGAGGTTTCTATACCCTATAATCCACCCGACATAAATATGGGAGAGGTTTCTGTACCACATAATCCACCTTCCATAAATATGGGAGGGGTTTCTGTACCCCTTAATCCAACCCCCATAAATATGGGAGTGGTTTCTGTACCCCTTTATCCTCCCACCATAAATATGGGAGAGGTTTTAGTACCCCATATCCACCCGACATAAATATGGGAAAGGTTTCTGTACCCCATAATCCACCCCCCATAAATATGAGAGAGGTTTCTGTACCCCATAAACCACCCTCCATATGTATGGGAGAGGTTTCTCTACCCCATAATCCACCCGACATAAATATGGGAGAGGTTTCTGTACCCCATAATCCACCCGACATAATATGTGAGAGATTTCTGTACCCCATAAACTACCCCCCATAAATAAGGGAGAGGTCCTTGTACCCCTTAATCTACCCCCCATAAATATGGGAGAGGTTTCTGTACCCCATAATCCACCCCACATAAATATGGGAGAGGTTTCTGTACCCCATAATCCACCCACATAAATATGAGAGAGGTTTCTGAACCCCATAATCCACCCGACATATATATGGGAGAGATTTCTGTACCCCATAACCTACCCCCCATAAATACGGGAGAGGTCCTTGTACCCCTTAATCTACCACCCATAAATATGGGAGAGGTTTCTGTACCCCATAATCCACCCCACATAAATATGGGAGAGGTTTCTGTACCCCATAATCCACCCACATAAATATGGGAGAGGTTTCTTGTACCCCATAATGCACCCCCCATAAATATGG
>NW_024753333.1:0-16162 GCF_018991925.1 Homarus americanus
CTATATCCTCACTGACCTATAGTGTACAGTGTGTAAGTATCCTCACTGCCCGATAGTGTACAGTATGCTATATCCTCACTGACCTATAGTGTGTACAGTGTGCTATATCCTCACTGACCTATAGTGTACAGTGTGCTATATCCTCACTGCCCTATAGTGTAAAAGTGTGTTATATCCTCGGCTAATTGACCTATAGTACAGTGTACTATATCCTCACTTCGTCCTATAGTGTACAGTATGCTTTATCCTCACTGACCTATAGTGTACAGTGTGCTATATCCTCACTGTTCTATAGTACAGTGTGATATATCATCACTGCCCTATAGCGTACAGTATGCTATATCCCCACTGACCTATAGTGTACAGTGTGCTATATCCACTGACCTATAGTGTACAGTGTGCTATATCCTCACTGACCTATAGTGTACACAGTGTGCTATATCCTCACTGTCCTATAGTGTACAGTGTACTATATCCTCACTGTCCTATAGTGTACAGTGTGTTATATCCTCACTGCCCTATATAGTGTACAGTGTTATATCCTCACTGACCTATAGTGTACAGTGTGCTATATCCTCACTGACCTATAATGTATAGTGTGCTATATCCTCACTCTCGACCTATAGTGTACAGTGTGCTATATCCTCACTGCTCCTATAGTGTACAGTGTGCTATATCCCCACTGCCCCATAGTGTACAGTGTGCTATATCCTCACTGACCTTATATATTAAAGCAGTGTGCTATATCCTCACTGCCCGATAGTGTACAGGTATGCTATATCCCTCACTGACCTATAGTGTACAGTGTAAAGTTATATCCTCACTGACCCAGGAAAGTGTGCTATATCCCCACTCTCGGCCCTATAGTGTACAGTGTGCTATATCCTCACTGACCTATAGTGTACAGTGTACTATATCCCTCACTGTCCTATAGTGTACAGTATGCTATATCCCTACTGCCCTATAGTGTGCAGTGTGATATATCCTCACTGCCCTATAGTGCGCACAGTATGCTATATCCTCACTGACCTATAGTGTACAGTGTGTTATATCCTCACTGGACCTATAGTGTACAGTGTGCTATATCCTCACTGACCTATAGTGTACAGTTGCTATATCCTCACTGACCTAAAGTGTACAGTGTATCATATCCTCACTGTCCCATAGTGTACAGTGGGTGTGCTATATCCTCACTGACCTATAGTGTACAGTGTGCTATATCCTCACTGCTCTATACTGTACAGTATGCTATATCCTCACTGACCTAGAGTGTACAGTGTATGGCATCCTCACTGCCCTATAGTGTACAGTGTGCTGGTATCCTCACTGCCCTATAGTGTACAGTATGCTATATCCTCACTGCCCTATAGTGTGCGAGTGTGCTATATCCTCACTGCCCTATAGTAAAGTGTGCTATATCCTCACTGTGGACCCATAGTGTGCAGTGTGCTATATCCTCACCGTGCCCCATAGTGTACAGTGTGTTAAGTATCCTCACTGCTCTATAATTGTACAGTATGCTATATCTCTCACTGTTCTATAGTGTACAGTGTGCTATATCCCCTACCAAACTATAGTGTACAGTGTGCTATATCCTCACTGACCTTATAGTGTGCAGTGTGCTATATCCTCACTGCCCTATAGTGTACAGTGTGCTATATCCTCACTGACCTATAGTGTACAAAGTGTACTATATCCTCACCTGTCCTATAGTGTACAGTATGCTATATTCCTCACTGCCCCATAGTGTACAGTGTGCTATATCCCTCACTGACCTATAGTACAGTGCTATATCCTCACTGACCTATAGTGTAGAGTATGCTATATCCTCACTGCCCTATAGTGTACAGTGTGCTATATCCCCCTCACTGCCCTATAGTGTACAGTATGCTATATCCTCACTGGTCTATTGTGTACAGTAAAGAGTATCCTCACTGACCTATAGTGTACAGTGTCCTATATCCTCACTGCTCTATAGTGTACAGTGTGCCATATCCTCACTGACCTATAGTGTACAATAAAAGAGTATCCTCACTGCCCTATAGTGTACAGTGTGCTATATCCACTGACCTATAGTGTACAGTGTGCTATATCTCACTGGACCTATAGTGTACAGTGTGCTATATCCTCACTGCCCTATAGTGTACAGTGTGCTATATCCTCACTGACCTATAGTGTACAGTGTAAAGTTATATCCTCACTAACCTATAGTGTACAGTATGCTATATCCTCACTGCCCTATAGTGTACAGTGTGCTATATCCTCACTGACCTATAGTGTGTGTGCTATATCCACTGACCTATAGTGTGTTGTGTGTGTGCTATATCCTCACTCGACCTATAGTGTACAGTGTGCTATATCCTCACTGACCTATAGTGTACAGTGTGTTATATCCTCACTGACCTATAGTGTACAGTGTGCTATATCCTACTGACCTATAGTGTACAGTGTGCTATATCCTCACTGACTTATAGTGTACAGTGTGTTATATCCTCACTGACCTATAGTGTACAGTATGCTATATCCATCACTGCTCTATAGTGTACAGTATGCTATATCTTCACTTATGTACAGTATGCTATATCCTCACTGACCTATAGTATACAGTGTGCTATATCCTCACTGACCTATAGTGTACAGTGTATTATATCCTCACTGACCTATAGTGCAAAAAAGAGCCTCACTGGACCTATAGTGTACAGTACTATATCCTCACTGTCCTATAGTGTACAGTGTGCTATATCCTCACTGACCTATAGTGTACAGTGTGCTATATCCTCACTGGACCTATAGTGTACAGTATGCTATATCCTCACTGCCCTATAGTGTGCTGAAAGTGTGCTATATCCTCACTGCTCTATAGTGTACAGTATGCTATATCCTCACTGACCTATAGTGTACAGTGTGCTATATCCTCACTGCCCTATATAGTGTTCAGTGTGCTATATCCTCACTGCCCTCATAGTGTACACTGCACAGTGTGCTATATCCTCACGGACCTATAGTGTATGGCGTGCTATATCCTCACTGCTCTATAGTGTAGAGTGCTATATCCTTACTGCCCTATAGTGTACAGTGTGCTATATCCTCACTGCCCTATAGTGTACAGTGTGCTATATCCCTCACTGCCCTATAGTGTACAGTGTGCTATATCCTCACTGCTCTATAGTGTACAGTGTGCTATGCATCCTCACTGACCTATTGTGTACAGGTGCTATATCTTCACTGCTCTTGGGAAAGTGTGCTATATCCTCACTGCTCTATAGTGTAAAGTATGCTATATCCCTCACTGCCCTATAGTGCAGTGTGCTATATCCACTGCCTTTATAGTGTAAAGTATGCTATATCCTCACTGCTCTTATAAAATATGCTATATCCCCACTGCTCTATAGTGTAAAGTATGCTATATCCTCACTCCTGGACCTATAGTGTACAGTGTGCTATATCCTCAATTTGCCTGGTAGTGTAAAGTATGTTATATCCTCACTGCCCTATAGTGTACAGTGCTATACCCTACCGGTTCATATAGTGTGCAGTGTGCTATATCCTCACTGTCCTATAGTGTACAGTGTGCTATATCCTCACTGACCTATAGTGTACAGTGTGCTATATCCTCACTGTCTTATAGTAAAAGCAAAAAGGTATCCTCACTGCTCTATAGTGTACAGTGTGCTATATCCTCACTGCTCTATATGCATACAGTGTGTTATATCCTCACTGGGTTCTTATAGTGTACAGTGCTATATCCTTACTGCTCTATAGTGTACAGTGTGCTATATCCACTGCCTCTATAGTGTACAGTATGCTATATCCTCACTGGACCTATAGTGTGTACAGTAAAAGAGCATCCTCACTGCCCTATAGTGCCAGTATGCTATATCCTCACTGACCTATAGTGTACAGCGTGGCTATATCCTCACTGACCTATAGTGTACAGTGTGTTATATCCTCACTGCCCTATATAGTGTACAGTGTGCTATATCCCACTGCTCTAGAGTGTACAGTGTGCTATATCCTCACTGACCTATAGTGTACAGTGTGCTATATCCTCACTGACCTATAGTGTACAGTGTGCTATATCCTCACTGACCCTATAGTGCTATATCCTCACTGGACCTATAGTACAGTGTGCTATATCCTCACTGACCTATAGTGTGTACAGTGTGCTATATCCCTCACTGGGCTAAGTGTACAGTGTGTTATATCCCCACTGGTTCCAGAAATGGTGTGCTATATCCCTCACTGCCCCATAGTGTACAGTGCAAAGAGTATCCACTGGACCTATAGTGTACAGTGTGCTATATCCCTCACTGCCCTATAGTGTACAGTGTGCTATATACCTCACTGACCTATAGTGTACAGTGTGCTATATCCCCACTGCCCCAGTGCAGTAGTGCTATATCCTCACTGCCCTATAGTGTACAGTGTGCTATATCCTCACTGCCTCTATAGTAAAAGAAAAGGCAACCCTACCGTTCTAGTGTACAGTGCTATATCCTCACTGGACCTATAGTGTACAGTGTGTGCTATATCCTCACTGACCTATTGTGTACAGTGTGCTATATCCTCACGGCTCTATGCGGCCAGTGTGCTATATCCTCACTGACCTATAGTGAAAGTATATCCTCACTGCCTTATAGTGTACAGTGTGCTATATCCTCACTGCCTATAGTGTACAGTGTGCTATATCCTCACTGCCCCATAGTGTACAGGTGCTATATCCTCACTGCCTATAGTGCAGTGTGCTATATCCTCACTGCCCTATAGTGTACAGTATGCTATATATCCTCACTGATCCTATAGTGTACAGTGTGCTATATATCCTCACTGCTCCTATAGTACAGTGTGCTATATCCTCACTGACCTATAGGTGTGGCTAGGTGTGTTATATGCTCACTGCTCTATAGTGTACAGTAAAGCAGTATCCCCACTGACCTATAGTGTACAGTGTGCTATATCCTCACTGCCCTATAGTGTGCTGGCGCTATATCCTCACGCTCTATAGTGCATGAGTGCTATATCCCTCACTGACCTATAGTGTACAGTGTGCTATATCCTCACTGCCCTATATAGTGTACAGTGTGTCAGACCTCACTGCTCTATAGTGTACAGTGTGCTATATCCTCACTGACCTATAGTGTACAGTGTGCTATATCCTCACTGACCTAAAAGTAAGCTGGTGAGTGCTATATCCTCACTGCTCTATAGTGTACAGTATGTTATATCCTCACTGACCTATAGTGTACAGTGTGCTATATCCTCACTGCTCTATAGTGTATAGTGTACTATATACTCACTGCCCTATAGTGTACAGTATGCTATATCCTCACTGCCTTATAGTGTACAGTGTGTTATATCCTCACTGCTCTATAGTGTACAGTATGCTATATCCTCACTGTCCTATAGTGTACAGTGTGCTATATCCTCTAATTATTCAGGTACAGTGTGCTATATCCTCACTGTCTTATAGTGTACAGTATGCTATATCCTCACTTGCTCTATAGTGTACAGTGTTATATCCTCACTGCCCTATAGTGTGCTATGTGCTATATCCTCACTTGCCCTATAGTGTACAGTGTGCTATATCCTCACTGACCTAGTAGTGTACAGTGTGCTATATCCTCACTGTTCTATAGTGTACAGTGTGCTATATCCTCACTGCTCCTATAGTGTACAGTGTGCTATATCCTCACTGACCTATAGTGCAGCATATCCTCACTGCCCTATAGTGTACAGTGTGTGTGCTATATCCTCACTGACCTATAGTGTACAGTGTGCTATATCCTCACTGCCCTATAGTGTGCAGTGTGCTATATCCTCACTGCTCTATAGTGTGTACAGTGTGCTATATCCTCACTGACCTATAGTCTACAGTGTGTTATATCCCACTGCCCTATATAGTGTACAGTGTGCTATATCCTCACTGCTCTATAGTGTACAGTGTGCTATATCCTCACTTGACCTATAGTGTACAGTGTGTGCTATATCCTCACTGACCTATAGTGTGTACAGTGTGCTATATCCTCACTGCCTTATATTGTACAGTATGCTATATCCTACTGACCCATAGTGTACAGTGTTATATCCCTCACTGCTCTATAGTGTACAGTGTACTCATATATCCCCACTGCCCTATATGTGTACAGTATGCTATATCCTCACTGCTCTATATTGTACAGTGTGCTATATCCTCAATGCTCTATAGTTTACAGTACAAGTATCCTCACTGTCCTATAGTGTACAGTGTGCTATATCCTCACTGACCTTATAGCGCAGTGTGCTACATCCTCACTGTCCCAGTGTACAGTATGCTATATCCTCACTGCTCTATAGTGCAGTGTGCTATATGCTCACTGTTCCTATAGTGTACAGTGTGTGCTATATCCTCACTGCTCCTATAGTGTACAGTGTGCTATATCCCCACTGACCTATAGTGTACAGTGTGCTATATCCTCACTGTTCTATAGTGTACAGTGTGCTATATCCCTCACTGCCTATAGTGTACAGTGTGCTATATCCTCACCAGTCTCTATAGTGTATGTGCTATATCCTCACTGACCTATAGTGTACAGTGTGCTATATCCTCACTGACCTATAGTGTACAGTGTGTTATATCCTCACTGTTCTATAGTGTACAGTGTGCTATATCCTCACTGACCTATAGCAGCATATCCTCACTGCCCTATAGTGTACAGTATGCTATATCCTCACTGCTCTATAGTGTACAGTATGTTATATCCTCACTGCTCCTATAGTGTACAGTGTGCTATATCCTCACTGACCTATAGTGTACAGTGTGCTATATCCTCACTGCCCTATAGTGTAGCAGTGTGCTATATCCCTCACTGCCCTATAGTGTGTATTGTGTATTCTATATCCCTCACTGCCCTTATAGTGTATGGTGTGTGCTATATCCTCACTGACCTTATAGTGTACAGTGTGTTATATCCTCACTGCTCTATAGTGTACAGTGCTATATCCTCACTGACCTATAGTGTACAGTGTGTTGTATCCTCACTGCTCTATAGTGTACAGCAGGACCACTGCTCTATAGAGTGGCTGGCGAGTATCCTCACTGACCTATAGTGTACAGTAAAAGCCATATCCTCACTGGCTCTATAGTGTACAGGTAAAGGGCATCCCCACTGCCCTATAGTGTACAGTAGTATGCTATATCCTCACTGTTTTAAAGTGTACAGTGTGTTATATCCTCACTGTCCTATAGTGATGAAAGTGTGCTATATCCTCACTGGCCCCGGTAGTGTACAGTGTGTTATATCCTCACTGACCTATAGGTAGCAGACCAATGCCCTAGTGTTGTAGTATGTTATATCCTCACTGTTCTATAGTGTACAGGTAAGAGTATCCCTCACTGACCTATAGTGTATTGTGTGTATATATCCTCACCTCGACCTATAGTGTATGTGCTATATCCTCACTGACCAATAGTGTACAGTGTGCTATATCCTCACTGACCTATAGTGTACAGTTATATCCTCACTGACCTATATAGTATAGTGTGCTATATCCTCACTGACTGCAGTGTACAGTGTGTTATATCCTCACTGCCCTATAGTGTACAGTATATATCCTCACTGCTCTAGGGTGTACAGTGTGCTATATCCTCACTGGACCTATAGTGTACAGTGTACTATATCCCCTACCGACCTATAGTGTACAATGTGTTATATCCTCACGGACCTATAGTGTACAGTGTGCTATATCCTCACTGACCTATAGTGCACAGTGTGTGCTATATCCTCACTGACCTATAGTGTACAGTGTGCTATATCCCTACTCGACCTATAGTGTACAGTGTGCTATCCTCACTGACCTATAGTGTACAGTGTGCTATATCCTCACTGACCTATAGTGTACAGTGTGCTATATCCTCACTGACCTAGTGTAGAGTGTGCTATATCCCCTCACTGCCCTATAGTGTACAGTGTGCTATATCCTCACTGACCTATAGTGTACAGTGTGTTATACTCCTCACTGACCTATAGTGTACAGTGTGCTATATCCTCACTGCCCTATAGTGTACAGTATGCTATATCCTCACTGCCCTATAGTGTACAGTGTGCTATATCCTCACTGACCTATAGTGTGTACAGTGTGTACTATATCCTCACTGCCCTATAGTGTACAGTGTGCTATATCCTCACTGACCTATAGTGTACAGTGTGCTATATCCCCACTGACCTATAGTGCCAGTAAAAGAGTATCCTCACTGACCTATAGTGTACAGTGTGTTATATCCTCACTGCTCCTATAGTGCTGCGTGCTATATCCACTGACCTATAGTGTACAGTGTGCTATATCCTTTCACTGCCCTATAGTGTACAGTGTGTTATATCCTCACTGCCCTATAGTGTACAGTGCGCTATATCTCACTGGACCTAGTGGCCAGTGTAAGCATCCTCACCGACCTATAGTGTATTAGTAGTTATATCCTCACTGACCTATAGCAAAATATATCCTCACTGACCTATAGTGTACAGTGTGCTATATCCTCACTGACCTATAGTGTACAGTGTGTTATATCCTCACGTTCTATAGTGTACAGTGTGCTATATCCTCACTGGACTATAGTGTATGAGTGTGTTATATCCTCACTGGGACCGAGTAGTGCAAAATACAGTGCTATATCCTCACTGCCCTGATAGTGTGTTTTGAAAGTGTGCTATCCGTAACACCATATAGTGTACAGTGTGCTATATCCTCACTGCTCTATAGTGTACAGTGTGCTATATCCTCACTGCCCTATAGTGTACAGTGTGCTATATCCTCACTGGACCTTATAGTGTACAGTGTGTTATATCCTCACTGTCCTATAGTGTACAGTGTACTATATCCTCACTGACCTATAGTGTACAGTATGCTATATCCCTCACTGCTCTTATAGTGTACAGTGTGCTATATCCCTCACTGCCCTATATGTATAGTGTGCTATATCCTCACTGACCTATAGTGTACAGTGCTATATCCTCACTGCTCTACAGTGTACAGTGTGCTATCTCCTCACTGACCTATAGTGTACAGTATGCTATATCCTCACTGCTCTGTGAGTAGTGTACAGTGTGCTATATCCTCACTGCCCTATAGTGTACAGTGTGCTATATCCCCTACTCTCTTATAGTGTAAGGCCAGTTTGGTTATATCCTCACTGCCCTATAGTGTGTGTAAAAAGTATCCTCACTGACCCTATAGTGTACAGAGTGCTATATCCTCGCTCTATATAGTGTACAGTGTAAGCATTCCTCACTGACCTATAGTGTACAGTATGCTATAATTCTCACTGCCCTATAGTGTACAGTGTGCTATATCCTCACTGCCCTATATAGTGTGAAGTATGCTATATCCTCACTGACCTATAGTGTACAGTGTGCTATATCCTCACTGCTCTATAGTACAGTGGTGTTGTTATATCCCCTCACTGCCCTATAGTGTACAGTATGCTATATCCTCACTGTCCTATAGTGTACAGTGTGTGCTATATCCTCACTGACCTATAGTGTACAGTATGCTATATCCTCACTGCCCTATAGTGTACAGTGTGCTATATCCTCACTGCCCTATAGTGTACAGTATGCTATATCCTCACTGATCTATAGTGTACAGTGTGTTATATCCTCACTGCCCTATAGTGTGCAGTATGCTATCCCTACCGACCTATAGTGTACAGTATGCTATATCCTCACTGACCTATATAGTGTACAGTGTGCTATATCCTCACTGACCTAGTGTACAGTGTGCTATATCTTTCACTGCCCTATAGTGTATTAAAGTGTGCTATATCCTCACTGACCTAGTGTACAGTGTGCTATATCCTCACTGGACCTATAGTGTACAGTGTGCTATATCCTCACTGCCCTATAGTGTACAGTGTGCTATATCCGCAGACTGGGATCTATAGTGTACAGTGTGTGCTATATCCTCACTGCTCTATAGTGTACAGTGTGCTATATCCTCACTGACCTATAGTGTACAGTGTGTTATATCCTCACTGCTCTTATAGTGTACAGTGTGTGCTATATCCTCACTGTCTCATAGTGTACAGTATGCTATATCCTCACTGCTCTAAAGCACAGTGTGCTATATCCTCACTGCCCCATAGTGTACAGTGTTATATCCCCTCACTGACCTATAGTGTACACAGTGTGCTATATCCTCACTGCCCTATAGTGTACAGTGTGCTATATCCTCACTGACCTATAGTACAGTGTGTAAGCATCCTCACTGCCCTATAGTGTACAGTATGCTATATCCCTCACTGCTCTATAGTGTACAGTGTGCTATATCCTCACTGACCTATAGTGTACAGTGTGCTATATCCTCACTGACTCCATAGTGTACAGTGTGCTATATCCTCACTGACCAATAGTGTGTACAGTGTGCTATATCCCCCACTGACCTATGTACAGTGTGCTATATCCTCACTGACCTATAGTGTACAGTGTGCTATATCCTCACTGACCTATAGTGTACAGTGTGCTATATCCTCACCGCCCCTATAGTGTACAGCATGCTATATCCCTCACCTGCTCTATGTGTACAGTGTGCTATATCCTCACTGATCCTATAGTGTACAGTGTACTATATCCTCACTGACCTATAGTGTACACTGTGCTATATCCTCACTGACCTATAGTGTACAGTGTGCTATATCCTCACTGACCTATAGTGTACAGTGTGCTATATCCTCACCGACCTATAGTGTACAGTGTGTTGGTATCCTCACTGGACCTATAGTGTACAGTGTGCTATATCCTCACTGACCTATAGTGTACAGTTTGCTATATCCTCACTGACCTATAGTACAGTGTGCTATATCCTCACTGACCTATAGTGTAGAGTGTGCTATATCCTCACTGCCCTATAGTGTACAGTGTGCTATATCCCTACCTCGCCCTATAGTGCAGTATGCTATATCCTCACTGACCTATAGTGTACAGTGTGCTATATCCTCACTGCCCTATAGTGTACAGTATGTTATATCCTCACTGACCTATAGTGTACAGTATGCTATATCCTCACTGACCTATAGTGTACAGTGAATTGTGTACAGACACTCCTCCCGTCCCGCCACTCTCTACAGCCATTGCGTGATCTGTAGAAGTCTTCACCTCTGTTCCACTTCTTTCCCGTTAGCCTCCTCATCGTCATCGTCGTCTATTTTTTTTTGTTTTATCTTTTCCTCTCCTTTTCCGTCTCGTTTCCTTTCCCTTCCCATTCCTTTTCTATCTCCTTCATTCCCCTCTTCTCATCTGCTCCTCTCCCCTCTCCTTTCTCCTTTAATCTCCAGTATTCCTTTTCTTTGTTTCTTGCTTTCACTATATGGTCCTCCCCATCCCCAATCCTTCATCCCCTTCCCTTTCTCCCCCATCCGTCCTCCCCACCCTCCAAAATCACCTCCTTCCCTCCCATTCCCCTGCTAAAGGCTACAACACCATCCCTTCCTTCCTTCCTTCCTTCTTTCCTTCCTTCCTTCCTTCCTTCCTTCCTTCTCTACCTCCCTCCTCTCACTACCTTCATTTCCTTCCTTCTCTTCCTCCCTCCCTCCGTTCCTTCCTTCCTTCCTTCCTTCTTTCCATTCCATTCATCCCTTCCTCCCTCTTCCTTCTCTCCTCCTCTCTTCCCTTACTTCCTTCCCTTCTTCCCTCTCCGACTGGCTTGTGACGGGTGTGGTGGTGGTAGTGGAAGGGAAGAGACCAGGAAGAGGAAAGGATGAAATAAGAAGGAAGAAATGGAGAGGAGAGAATCGACCACTTCGCGATTTCGGGAAATATATCCAACTCGTGGACGCTGAGGCAATTTTATTTTATTGTTCATATTTACATATTAACCACAACGCCTCTCTCTCTCTCTCTCTCTCTCTCTCTCTCTCTCTCTCTCTCTCTCTCTCTCCTCCCCTAACTAACACCAATACATCAATCGACATCAGACATTTGTGAGAATTATTTAGTATAATGGAGAGTCTGTCTGTCTGTCTGATAGAGCATGACACACTAGTATGCAAAGAAAAAGTGAACGATTGTGTGAGTGTGATTGAGTGAATATGTGTGTGTGTGTGTGTGTGTGTGTGTGTGTGTGTGTGTGTGTGTGTGTGTGTGTTTGTTTGTTTGTTTTAATTCTAGAAAATACACAGAGATATTAACTTACAACCAATCTGGGCACCCCAAGTCGACCCAGCTGGGGATGGGTACCTCACTTTGAGTTGGGGGAAGTGAAAAGAAAAAAAAATCTTATACACCAAATTCTCACACTACCAACCTTGTATTCCAGAGGCTTAATATTCATAGTGTTATATAACCCACAGTGTCCCAAACAGGCCCTTAGGTATATAAAAATCCTCTTATTTATCCTCATGCATAACTCTTCCCAAACTTGTGAATAAATCAAGATGAAGAAAATAATGGAAATGTTCTTAGCTGTTTTTTGTAATGGAATTATTGTGTGTGTATTGGGTGATGATCAGCTTAATAACTAGTGGGGTTAGTTATTAAGTGTGGTACCATAGGGAGTTGGACAGTCACTCGTTCATTTTACCCCCGACAAGTACTTAGGCATTTGGGGTTAGGTTAGATTAGGATAGTTAGTCAGTCAGTAAAGCCATTAATTTAGTCAACTACACAGCTAGGTTGAGGGAAGACAGGGGAGAGACAGAAGAAAAGAGAGACAGAGAAACAGACAATGAAACGGACAGAAGAAGAGAAGGACAAACAGACAGAGAGAAAGAGACAGGCAGGGACAGAGAGGGAAAAGAGATGGAGAGAGATACAGACAGGAAAGAAGACAAAAACAGAGAAAGACAGACAAGAAAGTAATGGGAAGAGACTGAGATAAAGACAAGAGAGACAAACAGAGACAGAGAAGAGACGAGCAGGACAGAGAAAAAAAGACAGACAGACAGGAGACAGAAAAGAGACAGACAGACAGAAAAGCAGCGACAGAGACCGACAGAGAAAAGATGCACAGACAGACAGCGAAATAGAGTGACAAACAGAGGTCTGCCGCCGGGAAGAGCTACAAGTAATACATCACCTCCATCTGTGGCAGGGGAACATGTGTCTGATACCTTTCTCCTCAGTCTCTGGATCAAGTTGTTCTCGGCGCTCCACAGAAAACATCCGTCATATTAACACCTATTTTTTTCAAGACGTTTTATAGAGGATTATTACAATTTTATCCACGAAATAGGATCACATTAACACCTACAGTATTTCCACAGCTAACAAGATGGGGTTATTATAAAGTTCGTCCTGGGAATAAAAAGATATTATTAACATATACAAAGTTCGTCCTGGGAATAGGATTACGTCAACAGTGCTTACTCAATATTTATACTTCACAAGCTCACCTATGCCTCCCTGCCTGGTCTTCCTCCCTAAATGCCACGACGGAAACACCTGGAAAAAGTGCAGAAGAGGGCATGCAAGATTATTCTCTCCCTTCCTATTCCACACTTTGAAGCGTTCAACACACTGACCCTCTCTGCTCTCTCTGACCATCACCACGACCTCGTCCGCAAATTTGGTGAGCTTCTGCACCATCCTCGACACCGGCTCGTGCTTCCGAGATCCTCTTCCGCGAATTGCTGTTCGACACCACAACCGCATCCAACCCATACTAGCACGTACAGCCCAGTCCCAACCATTGTAAAAATTATCAACAACTCGTAGTCATTTAGTGTGTTCACTCCCAATGTTACTTTCGCACTGTTACTATGTTGAAATGCCCTGTAGTATGACTTTCTCCCCACCTAGTTATTATATATCATATTTGTATCACTTATGTTACTTGTATATTATTTATCAATCAAGAGACCCATTCCCCAATTATGTAAATATATATTTTCACCCTTCCGGCTGCCATACTCTTTCAATAAACCGTTAATTAATACTATTTATTATTATTATTATTATTATTATTATTATTATTATTATTATTATTATTATTATTATTATTATTATTAGTATTATTATTATTATTATTATTAATTTATATACACTATTTACTTGTTGTTTAAGGAGTAAGACTGAGGGTTGGAAGGCCAGGGGAGAGGCAGAGACAGGGGTGATAGGGTGGGGTGAGGAAGGGGTGATAGGGTAGGGGTGAGAAGAATGATAGGGTAGGGGTGAGGAAGGGGTGATAGGGTAGGGGGTGAGGAAGGGGGTGATAGGGTGGGGGTGAAGGAGGGTGATAGGGTGAGGAGGGTGATGGTGCAGGGTGGAGGGGTGATGGTGGGGGTGGGAGGGGGTGGGGTGGGGGTGGGAGGGTGAAGGAGGGGGGGGATAGGGGTAGGGGTGAGGGAGGGGGGGGTGATAGGTCTGGGTGAAGGAGGGGGTGATAGGGTAGGGGTGAAGGAGGGGGTGATAGGGTAGGGGTGAAGGGAGGGGTGATAGGGTAGGGGTGAAGGAGGGGTGATAGGGTAGGGGTAAAGGAGGGGGTGATAGGGTAGGGGTGAAGGAGGGGGTGATAGGGTAGGGGTGAGGGGGTGATAGGGGTAGGGGTGAAGGAGGGGGGTGATAGGGTAGGGGTGCAGGAGGGGCGATAGGGCACATAAGAATACAAGAAAATAAGGAGTCTGCAATAGGCCGGTTGGCCTGTGCATGGCAGCTCCTGTCGAGAGTTACTACCACTCTCTAGCATCCATGAATCTATCTAGCCTCCTTTTGAAACTTTCCAGAGTTCCCGCACTTACTACAAAGTTGTTAAGCTTGTTCCACTCGTCCACCACCCTATTTGTGAACCAGTTTCTTCCTATCTCCCTCCTAAACCAAAACTTATCTAACTTGAATCCGTTGCTCCGAGTCCTATCCTGCTCGGATATTATAAGAACTTTATCTATATCCCCTTTATTGATTCCTTTCACCCACTTAAATACTTTGTACCATCTCCCGCACTTCGTCTTCTAGGGAATGCAAGTTAAGTTTTTTAACCTATCCTGATATGGAAAGGTTTCAAGTCCCGGAATCATTTTTTTAATATTCTTTCGCTGCACCGACTCTAGTGAATTTATATCCATTCTATATTGGGGCACCAGAAACTGAACCGCATAATCGAGGTGCGGGCCTGGACTAGCAAGGATATAGGGGTGAGGGGAGAGTGGTGATAGGGTAGGGGTAAGGGGAGGGGTGATAGGTAGGGGTGAGGAAGGAAGATAGGGGTAGGGGTGAAGGAGGGGTGATAGGTAGGGTGAGGAGAGGGGGGGTAATAGGGTAGGGGTGAGGGGAGAAGTGGTGATAGGGTAGGGGGTGAGAGGTGATAGGGTAGGGGTGAGGAAGGGGGTGATAGGGTAGGGGTGAAGGAGGGGGGTGATAGGGTAGGGGTGAGGAAGGGGGTGATAGGGTAGGGGTGAAGGAGAGTGGTAGGGAAGGGGTTAGGGGGGGATGGGGGAGGGGCAAATCAATGCTCGTACCACTCACACACACTGCCTATACGATTGAGATTCGAAACCCTTGGTCATTGGTTGAATGGTTTCCAATCGTAATAGGCCCTCAAACAAACCCACTAACAGTAGGGTTCAATCCCAATGGTTAGACTAAGTTGGGGTCCATTACGACTGGGGTTCATTTGGACTGGGGGTCATTTATCCTCCAATCATCACATGACAAATAAATCACTATGATCTATGATTTAACAGTACCGTTTAGCTCATTTTAACATATTACCCTGGATAGTTACTTCATTTAATCTTGTTAACATTTCAATTCAACTCATTTTAACTTGATAATCTCAGCCGTCAATGAACGGACCGTGTCAGGTAATCTCTATAGTCAGCCAATATTTTTTTTTTGCACAATGGCTATTCATAGAGCAAAAAATACCCCCCCCTCCCCCCACGCACATATCCATGCCCACGGACGCCCACAATCACGCCCATTTAAACAAGCAACCACACCCATCCACGTTAAATCCACCCCATAAAAACTAAGCACTGTTTTTTTTAACCATAACAGCTGTGCAAAATGTAACAGTTACCGCTCGTCCACATTCGCCAACCTCGACCCATTTTTTATGTTCGTCCGACGCATAAATCATGTCGTAAAAAAGTTGCTAAGTAAAAATCTGGAATGTAAATGCGTTGCTATATAGGTCAGTTGTAAATACGTTGCTATATAGGTCAATTATCATATGAGTAGATGCTATGTCACTTGTC
>NW_024753334.1:0-18326 GCF_018991925.1 Homarus americanus
CCACATATAGTGCCACCTTCCTATACCCTGCTCCTGTGATGAGCACTTTCTCTGGAACCTTTCCTCTCATTAGAGCAATAACCTGGCTTCTCTCTTCTCCCCTTATTAAATGCCTCTTGACCCAAACAAATCTTTCGTCATCCAATAAGTATTCTGGGTCTAGTATTACAGGGTACCTGAAGATTATAACCTTTGTAAGTAGTATGTCGCTCTCCTCTGGCAAAACCATCAGTAATCCCTTGTACCCAACAGTTGTCAACATTTCCACAGCCTGTAAGATAAGGCTTGTGTGTGCCTTCTTTCAAAAGAGGCTCAAAGCTGCGATGCTCCCGTCCTAGTTGTACTGCCCATTTTAATTTTTCAAGGAAGGTCATCGGGCATGACTGGAAAAATTAATCTCTTCCTGACACGACCAACTTCACCTTGTGTGTGTGTGTTCTTGTCTGCTTCCTTCAAATTCCATACTTTGCTCTGTTCTTGATCCATTCTCCACTATCTCCTTTCTGTTATTTCCATTATTATTACCACCCACACACGTTTTTTGTCCTAGATGATTTTGTCTCTTCTCCTCTCTCACTTCTTTGCTTTCACTGTCCTCATGCCAGCTTGTCTCCCTCATTGTTTTAGAATTTTCTTTCTTATTCACTACCTCTTGTTGTAGCTGTATTTTCTCACTTTCGAACTTCCCTTGTGCTTCATCACTCGTATTAGACTCATCACTACTCAACTCAAGGTCTTCAAGAACTTCGTCCAATACTATCTTTTCTTTACTCTTCCATGTAGAGTTCTTAAGCGAAAATTCACTTTCCGTGGGGCAATGTTGACATCCCACAACACCCAGCCAGGAGTGATGGGACCCCGAGCAGTTATTTTTGTAAGGTAAACAGTAAGTTCCCAACACTAAAGTTGCTTGACGATACTTATCTTATCCTCGGGTCCTTATACACAAGTAGGTAAGTCTATATATCCTTCAGTTAATGTAATAAGCTGGAAAACATCCCAAATTTGGGAGCTAGCGCTCACAGCTGTGTTTACCGGACCAAAAAAATGGCCGCTCCGTCGTATGTCGAGTAGGTCGTAAGTCGAGGAGTAGCTGTATTTAACTAATGATAACAGAAAAAGTTATTTCTTTAATGTTTTGTTTTTGTGTTTTAATGTTTTGTCTGTGAGTCGGTTCTCGTCTTCAACGTTTAGGTCACGAAGGAGGCTTAAATATATCTAGAAAAAAAGTTTTTGCTCCTGTGTAAATATCATAATAAATTTGCACTGTCCTCTGATTGGTCACAGCAGAGAGATTTAAATAATAAATCCTGCAAAATTGTGCCTCTCTCCCGGCAGCACGATAAGAATCCGTCGAGATCGTCGCAGTTTCGTTCTACGTCGGTCGCGTCCACGAAATGTAAACACTATTGGACGCGTACGAAACCGGGTATGCCGATTCGGTTTTTGTTGGTCCATCGCAAGAAGTTAGGTAGTTTAGATTAGGTTAGGTAGGGTTTTCAATGTTGTTTTTTTAACCCTTCATGTTGAAAGTCTAACTCACTTTGGAAGATTCATTGTTTTTGTTAGTGTAAGGAAATTAAGATCATATTTATTTATTAGAAAAAATCCAAATAAAAACTTGTAAAACTATCGTTTTGGCCGTGCAGCTATTTTCCGAAGGTCATAAAAGTTGAAAATACATCAAAAACCATTGGAACAAGATTATATCAACCTAACCTAACCTATTTGAGTAATCAGTTTCTCCACGTGGTACTAAACAAACAAGTGCCTTTATTATAAGTGTACGAAGATGTTATTTGACCACGATTCTGGGCCAAATAACCGTCGGCCATTTGACCGGGACCTGCGGGGATCGTATAGGATTGTAGTCGGGATGGTTGGGGGCATTAAACAAGTCATTACATTATGGTATTATTTAATTGTATAATTTCTGTTGACAAAAGGATTTAGTTTTATTTTAGATCTCTGTCAAATAAGCGGCGGTTATTGTGCCGAGTACCGGTCAAATAATCCCTGCCTATAATATAATAGTTTTACAGTGTTGTGTATTATATAGCTATTGGTCACATTTCCAGGAAGATTCAAGGACCAACAACACATCTCGGTACGACAAGTCGAGACTCGACCGTACAGACCCGTCCGGTCTCGCACACGACGCCGTTAACGGCAAACGGAGAAACGCCGCTGGGAGGTAATACCGACGTCGTCACTTCACGTCGTGTCATTGGGCGTACGAGCCGAGTGTATTAGAGTACAGGTTGTACCTCTCTAGTCCGGCATTCTGTGATCCGGAACGATTTTAGTTTGTCCAATAGGTAGATAGGCAGCTTTTTTTTTTTTTTAATCTTGATTATTATTATTATTATTATTATTATTATTACAGGAGTATTAAATTTTTGCCCCTCAGGCCCCAATGTGGGTCAGTGACGTATGCCCGGGTGGGCTAATCCCCGTAAAAAAACAACGACGACAAAGCCGGGGGAAATTAAGGTTTGTTTACATCCGGCAGCTCTCTCTCTGTGCTTGTCTATACAGAGCATAACATTTAACCCTTCAATATATATTCTAGCAGTAAATAAGTGTTGCTTTCATATTCTTAAGTAGAGTAACGACGACATGTTTTCACGTGTGCGCACTTACATACGCTCAGTTTCACTTTTTTTTTTACCATTGATGGTTAGCTACTTATATTGTTCCATTTATTAACATTAAATAACATTACTTCAAACAAGCATATTAATTTTTTTACATTAATTTTACTACAGCTACAATCAGGGTCTTATTTTCTTCAGTTTTATATGTAGAACCAATCTGTCACCGGTTTTGTAAGCTTTAACAAAAACAATGCCGGCAGCCGTCTCGTCTCGTCGCGCGTTTTAATATTACACGTATTAGTAATAAATTGTATTGTTAATTTTGCACACACAAACATTAATTCAATAAAAACAAATTCAGAAACATTAATTAAAATATATATGAACAGTAAATAAGTGTTGCTTTCACATTCTTACGTAAAGTAATGACGATACGTTTTCACGCGTGCGCACTCGCATACGCGATCTCTGTTTTTCTTTACCATTATCGTTAGCTACTTCTATTGTTCCATGTATTAACATTACTTAAAAGAACCATATTAATTTTTCTACAGCTACAACCGGGGTCTTATTTTCTTCAGTTTTATACGTAGAACCAGTCGGTCACCGTTTTTGTAATCGACGAAAACGGTGCCGTCTCAATTCCTCGCGTTTTAATATTGAGCGTATTATTAATGAATTGTATTGCTCATTTTGCACACACTAACATTAATTCAATCCAAAAGACTTTCAGTAATAAATAATAACGAATCTTTCGTACATAAGAGAAATAACGCCGTTTACACGATCGTGCACGTCGTCCGAACGTCGGCGGGCCATTCAAACCGTCGAAATTTGAGTTTCCGCCGTCAAAAGTTTTAAATGTGTCGGTTTTTTTGTGCGTTCAAATAGAAAACGTCGAATTAAAAACTCGCGAAATTTGAGAAGGTACTGTACGACATTTAACCCTTCAATATGTCTTCAAAGAGACCACGAAGCAGAGAAAGTGGTGCTAGTGCTTCCAAGTGTAAACAGAAGTCACTATCTGTCCAGGAAGAGGGCGAATTTCCACGGTCGGGAAATTTCCGGCGTCCGGCACCGGTCGGGTCCCGTGGTTGCCGGACCGGAGAGGTACAACCTGTACTTGTATTTCAGTACACTTGTACAGTAATCCTATAAAAGTGGGCATTTATGTAAATGTTTGTGCGTAAGGTCGCGTCCCATTGGCGTCGGCGGTACGCGACACTTCCAAAATATGGCCCAGATTCACGTTTTTCATCCCATACCCAATTTTGAATGTGTGTTTATTTCGTGGTTCTTTAAAGTACAGTACAGTATATTAATAACTTTAACTTTCGTTTTCAAAACATAATGTCATTGTTTATTAATTATGATACTCTATAAATGCTGTGGTACTCTAAATACTTTTTTCTACTTATATGAATCAGTTGAGTTGAGTAAACTTTTATTTGCATAGTTTTGAAGAAGACTACAGGACATAGTTTAAATTTTTACATATCAACAGTGCAGTACTTTATCTTAAGTAATATTTTCAGGCACTTTCTCCAACACTGCCTACAGTGGACCTGATGTGAACTAGAATGAAGTTGGCTGGACATAAAGTTTACTGGACCTCAAGTAGTCTGTGGTATTGTATTTAATATTGTTGTGGTACTTTGAATGTTAGGAAAGTTCTACAGGCATTCCCCAGTTTGAAAGAGTACTGTGTCTTATAAAAACCTATGGTAAATCGAATCACTATTCCTATAGACTCACATTATAAAAGCCAAGATACTTTTCTACAACGAAAACAGTTCCCCCCAAATTATGTACGGTCCCCCAAAAAGTATCGATTGAATTTTCTAGCGGTAAAATTTGAAACTCTAGATGAAATACTTTGCTGTGATCCCCAGTGCATCAGCATAAGTTGGTACAGGTACATCCGGTCACTATATGAGCAATAGCCGTAGACGGCGGGTAGCGAGGGAGTCGTCCTCGTGTGACATACGACCGTACGGTATATGCTTTACTATAACAAGAAATTCATTGAGCTATATTAATGTATGTATCGTGCCGGTTAGAAGCGAGGCCCCCAACCGAGGATTACAAAAATATCGGAATATACATTAAACGGAAGAGTTTTGGAACGTCACGAGCTAGACCGAGACGGACCTCGGGGCATACGTTTCGCCACCGCGTCGTAGCGACGGTTTTATTCGTACCGAGATGCACAATGTAGTCGTCGACGACACGTCTGATTTTTGAGGAGTGACGGAGCAAATAGTAGTTGATATTAGAGTGAACAGGTACAGCAATATACAATATATTGGTCTAAATGGGATCTGCCAAATATTATCGATACGTAAATGGCGTCGGTTTAACGTCAAAATAAGATTTTAATCGGCGCGTCGCCCGTCGTTTAGCGGCGGGTAACCCATCGCGATGCCCGAGGGTTCGCTCGCCCCATTGTGCCGAGTTATTCGAGCGTTGCGCGTACCCTCGTCGCGAAGGCTAATAATAGCGCCTCTCTCCCCGTTGTGTCTTTCCGATAATTCCTCGGTTCATTTGACGTACGATCCCGGTAATGACCGGCTCGGCGTCCGTTTACGACACGCAATCCAAATTCGCGCTACGTGCGATGCGAATCCTCGGAGGATTTGCATCTTTCAAAAACACATACAGTCGTGCGCCGGTTAACATCCGATAGCATATACAGTCGGCCCTTAACATTCGCTGGGGTTAGGTAACAGAGATACCCGTGAATGTTAAAAATCCGTGTACTATTGCTACCCCCCCCCCCCTAAAAAATCCCTGGCCCCCCATGTCCTTATTTACCGTATATACCTGTGTGTAGTTTGAGTTTTTAAGACCAAATTATTTGGCAAAAATTGGGGGTCGACCTCTAAACGGGTAATAGTTTCGTTAGGTTGAAAAATATTTACCAGTAAACAATGGAAACGATGCACCAACACACCACCCGCTGTGAGTGTCGGTACAGTTGCCAGGGCAGATCTGTTGCGAGCCCAAAGTAGCCAAATCCATGGTATGGTAGCACAGGACGATGTAAAACAAAGTATTCATTTATTAAAGTTAATTTATAGATACTGGACATAAATGTTTGTTCATTACATTTGAAACATCAATCTTTGTTAATTAAATTTGAAACAAGAGAAAACTACGATACTGGATTTTCATTAAAATATTACATCACAAGTATATTTTACCTTAACTGTGACTGAATGAATATATTCTCGGAAATAAATATGGAAATGTAATATTTTTGCTGGAATGACGTACATATTATAGTGGGAAGTGGGATAAAATCATGAGGAAAGACTTTCGCTTTCTTTCGTTGTTCAAAATATTTTACCGTAATCGCTTTTCGAATGGTTTTCAGTTAAAAACTGTTGTACTCGTACTGTATTACAATAATATTCTATCCTATCATTAGCCTTATAATCCCACAACTGAAAACGATCGCTACGATTTCAAAAAAAAAATCTTTAGATTACATGTGCGTATTTTTGGGGGGCTAACCTTTAGGGCGACTTCAATGTGCAGAAATTTCCTGGGCGGGGGCAATCATGTTTGCCAGATCCGTGATGCTAAGCCAGCGTGTGTGTGAGGCCGACGTACGTCCCCCCCCCTCGAAAAAACCTTCCCGTGACCACCCTGCTGACCCACCACTCCAAGACCCCCTGACGGAGACACGACGCTCCTTCCCATACTGGCTAGATGTCATGTGTTAAAGGAATATCATTCCTTAGGCTTTAGTAAGCATTTTCCTCCATGTGTAATGTTAACCTACATCTATTGAGGTTTTAATCTTTCACCTACACATTGACAATAACACATTTGCTGTAATCGGACATATCTAGTTGCCTCAACAATTGCAACCCTAGTTGCAATTGGGGTTGCAATTTCAAATTCTGTGTCATTACCGAGGAATAACGAAGTCTCTGGTGCACCGCACTCTAAGATGAAGAGAAAATGGGCTCGGGCATCCCGAAGCGAGAGAAAACGGACTTCCACGATGGGAGACGCAAGCACTAACACGTGCCACTCGTGCCGAGAGACTCGACAAGTTTTACCAACCATTAGTTATGTATGTTATCTAGTGAATTTAGTCAATATTGTACAGTATAAGTACACTGCAATACAGCGGTCCCTCGGTTAACAACGGACCCGAGTGCAAACCCGTACTGTACGTGTACTAAATGATCGCGGTACTTAAATTGTTATGTCTATGGCAAATATAGATTGTTTATACAGATATTCAAATACTATCTTACAAGTTATATTCACCCAGGTCGTTTGGGTGGCAAATTATGAGAAGAGCTCAGTCACTCTTAAGTAATGATAAATAAATACTCGGGCAGGCCTTCAGCGCCAACTGTCAAATCTTATCTCCAATAAATAAAGAGAGACTGTCACCTCACTTCCCCCCTCCCCCTTCTTCCCACGCTCGCTGGCTACCTCGCCTCCTTGTGTTCCCAGACAAAACATTGGTGATAACTTTATGCTTTAAGGTGTTTATTTTATATAATATCTCAGACTAAAGTTAGGGGATTACAATTTGCATAGCTGGAATCCTTGCAAGACAGCCAATAATTTGAATATAAGCATTATATATATTTTGTTGAAGATTTAAAAATTGTAGTACATTTTATAATATAAAGTTTTTCAACTGTATTTTTGGGTAGATTTATATCAATTTCTTCATTTATTTTCATCCATTTACATGCACATACCATAATAAAAGAAATAAATGACCTCGGTGCAAAGCCGGAGTGTTCTTGTACTAATTTGATTACGGTACAAAAATTGTTATGTCCAGTGCAAATTACAACATGTTTACCGGGTATATTCAAATTAATCAGTTACAAGAATCCCAGCAATGTTAATTATATTGTACCAGGTCATTTCACTGGCATTTTAAAATGAGAGAAGCTCAGTAGGACTGTTAAATAAACACACAGAGACCTTCGGCTCAAACTGTCAAACGTATCGTCTTAACTCTCTCCCCCATCTGTTCAGCCAGGGTTTTAGGCTTACAGTTTTTATCTTACATAATATTTCAGACTAAATTTAGGAGATTATAATTTGCATTGCTGGAATCCTTGCAAGACAGCCAATAATTTGAATGTAAACGTCATATATTTTGCTCAAGAGATAAAAATTGTTGTACATTAGTGTACAGTACTGTAGTACATTTTATAATATAAAGTTTTTCAACTGTATTTTTGGGTAGATTTACATCAATTTCTTCATTTATTTTCATTCATTTACATGCACACACCATACTAAAAGAAATAATTGACCTTAGTGCAAAGCTGGAGTTTTCTTGTACTAATTTGATTTCGGTACTAAAATTATAGCATGTTTATATACAAATTAATCAGTGTATTACAAGAATCCCAACAATGTTAATCATATTCACCCGGGTCATTTCCTGGCCGGGAAAAAACTCGCCACAGACCCGGGCGCCAACCGTCGGTGTCACCGGGCTTTATCTTAAATAATATCACAGACAAAAGTTAGGAAAATTTAATTTGCATTGCTAAAATCGTTACAAGACAGCTAATAATTTTAATATAAATGTTGTATATTTTGCGCAAGAGATAAAAATTTGTAGCCCTTTGAAATAAAATTAGTTCCAACTAAAATTTGTATGTGAACTATAGCATGTTTATATTCAAAGTAATCACAATTTTATATGAATTCCAGCAATGTTAATTATATTCTTCCAAGTCAGTTTAGTGATATTTCATAAGAGAAAAACTGAAAGTCACTGTTAAGGACAGATAAATAAATAAGCTCTAGACCTTGGCATCAACATGGGAATCCGATCACGAGTAAACGGGCCATTTTGCGTCTCATAATTTTAGCCGCGTCGATTTACGAGCGTCCGTTTTAACGCGATATTACAAAAACGATGTTTTGTAGGAGATGGGCCGAGGTGCATTTGGGTATACTCTGTCTTTTTAGTATTTTGTGTTAGTCTCAAGTACCAAAGTAAATTGTTCCATTGAAACCACTTTAATTGAGTCTGAATTTGGTTTAAAGCTATTAGCTCTCTAGGAATGCGTCTCCCGTCGCATCGAAGTCCTACCGTACGTGCATCGGTAACCGACGCGTACGCGGGACCGGTGACAATTTTACGCAAACGCGTCAACGACGAAGAGAGGTCAATTGTAATACTCGACAATGCCGTCGGGTCGTCGACGTGCCGTTTCTACGTTTAGTAAATAGTCGTGGCGATATTTATCGCGCGCGTCCGTCGACGGGCACGCCGAGGGCGGTCCGTCGCCGACCGCTCGAGATTCGGCCTGTCGTGCAGTCGTCGTTTGCGAGAAGTGCTCGTTTACTGAGTCTCGCGTGCAGTGTATTGCATTTTCTAGCAACAGACTAGTCACGATAGTAGAGTAGTTCCATCACGTAGGGTGTCGTCTCGCTGTCGGCCCGGGACACACCTCCGGGTACTCGACACTCTGCTTACCGGTACACGATACAAATTAAAAATTATCAACACGATATTTTATGAGGGCATTATGATTGATTTTTAATACCCTATGCAATGGTTGTATAGATGTAGTGCAGTATAATTATTAAATGTAGGCAGCATTCACATAACAAACTTAACCCACAGAAGAAGTCGCCTCGGGCAACGGCGGCAGTCGGCAGCGGAAGCGCGATCCGGGAGACGGACACGAAGAATGACCTCTGCGGAACGACCGTAGATCGTCGCTCCGTCGCCGCTCCGGAGACGGGTCGGCGAGTGCCGCTCTCCGACGTAAGACGATCGTCGAGAATAACCTACGTGTTTTTCTATTTTTCTGGATGCTATTTTAAGGATAACTAAAGCCGAGTCAACAGTTATTTTAGCTTAAGGTCATATTATACGTGTATTTGTAATGTACAGTTTTGTACCCCACTTAACGCGGTCAATAGAACCCAGAGGGTCCCGCGTTAAGTGAAATCCGCGTTAAGTGAACAACAGAACATATGGGATTAATTCCAATAGAAACCAGCCCGACCCCCAAACTCCACCTTTTGAAGACACATAACTATGTTGTAGTAAAAATAACATCTTAATTTTATGATGATACATGCACACAATTAATACTTAAGAGAAATAGAGAAATACAGTCGCCAAGTTAATGTCCATTCAAATAATGGACTCAACTCCCTCCCCCCTCTTCTCACACTACACTGCTGGCTCTTCCCTCTCTGAGAAATTTTGGGGGGAAAACCAGAATATTTAACTTTTGTAATAAATAATACCTCAAACTAAAGTTAGGATAATATAATTGACATTGCTGGATTCCTTGTAAGACCAGGAAGATTTTGAATATAAATGTCATATATTTTGCACAAAAGATAACATAGTTACTCAGAGAAAACATTTTATCTAAAATTTGTATGTCTAATGCAAAATATATGATGTTTATATTAAAAATGATCATCAAATTATAAGAATTCCAGCAATGTAAATTATATTCTGACCGGGTAATTTGTATGAATTTTATGAGCTAAAACAAATATCTTCAGTTAATAAAAAATAAATATTCTTCACGACACTATCTGTCAATCAAAGTACCCCACCTTGCCTCCCCCCTCTTCCAACCCTCCCCCCCACCCCCCACCAATCCTCCCTTCAAGAGATGTTGGGTGAAAAAAATAAATTTTAACATTTTGTATTAAAGAATACCTCAGATTAAAGTTAGGATAATATAATTGACATTGCTGGATTCCTTGTAAGACCAGGAATATTTTGAATATAAATGTCATATATTTTGCACGAAAGATAACATATTTACTCAGAAAACATTTTATCTAAAATTTGTATGTCTAATGCAAAATATATGATGTTTATATTCAAAATGATCATCAAATTATAAGAATTCCAGCAATGTAGATAATCTTTAAGTTGTAAAAATATATTCTTCACAGGCACTATCTGTCAATCAAAGTACCCACCTTGCCTACCCCCTCTTCCAACCGGTGATTCAGTCCCCAACCCTTCCCCCACTTTTAAATCTTTCTAGGTGAAAAAACTAATTTAACATTTTGTGATAAATAATACCTCAGATTAAAGTTAGGATAATATAATTGACATTGCTGGATTCCTTGTAAGACCAGGAATATTTTGAATATAAATATCATATATTTTGCACAAAAGATAACATATTTACTCAGAAAACATTTTATCTAAAATTTGTATGTCTAATGCAAAATATATGATGTTTATATTCAAAATGATCATCAAATTATAAGAATTCCAGCAATGTAAATTATATTCTGACCAGGTAATTTGTATGAATTTTATGAGCTAAAACAAATATCTTCAGTTAATAAAAAAAAAAAAATATTCTTCACAGGGTAACAGATGGTCGGTCGGTCCCTCCCTCCCCCCACCAACCGTCCCAAGGAGATGTGTGGGAAAACCAGAACTTAACTTTTTTGTAATAAATAATACCTCAAACTAAAGTTAGGATAATATAATTGACATTGCTGGATTCCTTGTAAGACCAGGAATATTTTGAATGTAAATGTCATATATTTTGCACAAAAGATAACATAGTTACTTAGAGAAAAAATTTTATCTAAAATTTGTATGTCTAATGCAAAATATATGATGTTTATATTCAAAATGATCACCAAATTATAAGAATTCCAGCAATGTAAATTATTTTCTGGCCGGGTAATTTGTATGAATTTTATGAGCTAAAACAGGCAGTCAGGCAGGGTGGCGGGTGGGGCAAATCTAAAAATAGCGTCTCGAGCCGGACACTCACCGCGTATATGTGGAAAAAATCCGTGTTAAGTGAAAGTTCAGCTCTGGCGAGGCACCGCGTATATGAAAAAACACGTTAGGCGGGGTAATACTGTACGGTATTTCATTAAGTAAGAATGCTAAAACTTGCCCGACGGTCGACCCCCAAAACGACGGCGGCGACACGCTCCGGCACTCGACGTTAAAGATTAACGGGTAGTCCGATGACTGTACCACCCCTCCCTCTACATATGACCCCTCTTCCATTCATCTACCACCTCCCCTTCCCTCCACATACCACCCCTTCTTCCATCCACCTACCACCCCTTCCTCCCTCCACCTACCACCCCTTGTTCCCTCTACCTACCATCGCTTCCTCCCTCCACCTACCTCCTCTCCCTTCCTCCAGCTAAATGTATCCCTCCCTCCACTTACCACTCTTCCTTTCCCTTCCACCCCTCTATCCCACCATTTGTCCCCCCTCCCTTTCTTCACGTACCACTCTTCCTTTCCTTATCTATTATCCTTCCGCCACCCCTCTATCCCTTCCCTCCACATACCACCTCTCTCTCCTACCACCTCTCGTTCCTTCCACTTGTGTTTTATTGGTTTATTTAATAAGTTTTATAGTATATGATGGTCACCTTATTAATAATGTAACATTTTGTGTGATTACAATTACACTACACACACTTAGTCGAAGTGACCAGTTATTAGTGTTGATATTAATGGGCTAAATATTAGATAAGTTTATTGGAGTTTGCTATAAAATAAGACTATAATTAGAAAGTGTGAGTGTGAAGAAGGGTTTATAAGTTGTCTATTTGTCAATTAGAGGAACAAATAATTTGGTAACCACACCCTAGTCCTTCAATGGAAAACGCATCGAAATGCGCAGGGTCGAGAATTGGCGGGAGAACGAACGCGGCGACGCACGTAGAATACTCGTACGCCACTGTCGGGTGGGTTTTTTTGGGTGGCGTGGGACCCGGAGGGCATCTGCGGGCGGTCGCGTCCGGCGGTCGCCGTGCGAGAAATTGGGAGGACGGGCGTTCACGTTGCAGAAATTAAGGAACGGCATCTTCCGGTGGAACCGCGGCCCGCGACGAATGGAACGCTCGGGTTCGACGCCCACGGACCGAGCGCGCGGCTCCTCCGCCGCACATTTCGTCGTCGGTAACGAGAGTAGTCTATTGAAGTCGCCTCTTTTGCCCGGGTGGATGTGTTTGTGCTAACCGTTTTAGGCAAGTGAATGTTTGATACGGCAGATTTGGGGATTCATTGTAGGGTAGACTTGCCATACAGTGCACAGCGTTTTAATTAGTGTCGTATTGCGGCGATCGGCGAGCACGCAGACCGAAGCCTCGCTCGCCTGCATTTTAGGAGGCGCGGGGTTTGGTCCGAGGCCACTCGCAGTCGCGTTCGAGAGTACGGTCCGGAACGGCGTTCGACGAAACGTCTCGTCGAAATTCAGGAGCGGTCGTCGTCGGGTATTCGACGTGCATCCGTAAGGGCCCACGAGACTACCCGAGGCCACTCGACCCCCGGAGTAGAACGAGGGTACGCGTCGAATCGGCGACCCGCGGAAAGTGCGCAAGAAACGAGATCGCGTAAATCACGGCAGATTAATTTCGTCGACACTCGTACGTACGGAAAGTGCCAAATAAATAAATAATACGTATTTTTTTTATGGGAATTAGCCCACCCGGGCACGGGTCACCGACCCACATCGGGGCGAAAATGTAATAATAATAATTATTGAAGTTACGGCGTTCATTTTTGGTGGATATCGACGAAATACGACGCGAGAGGCTCGGACGACGACACAAACGACGTCGCTCTCTCCGGTATATTTTCGGGACCGTCCGTAAAAACAAAACCAAAACATAAGGTGCGCATTGAAAGTGGCGCTTTATTCCAGAAGTAAAATCAAACATATTGACATAAATATTGGGTAACCTAGTTTATATGTAACAATAATACTAAAGAACCTTAAAGAAATAGAAAATGGAAAAAAATGAAAAGTGAGGAACAATATATTTATGTTGTGTTGTCAGTAGTAAGAGAAACAATTGAGACCCCGCAATCGCGCGTTAAGGAGGCAGAAAGTCAGACGAGCGACCCGGGACTCGGTCACAATTTTAGGGATGCCACGTAGCAGCGAGATCTACCGCGGACGACACGTCACGCTTCCAATATTTTCCGAGGAGGCGGTATCTCCCCGTTTGGTAGCTGCCTAAGTATGTAAGATTTTCGAATGGAAAGTGTATGTTTGGCAAATGTATCCAGGTCTTTAGAGAATGTCCTCTGATATTTTGGTTAGTTGTCAAGGGTTCATGTGTAATTTACATGCCTAATTGACTTTGTATATTTTTTAACTTTAATTTTTCATTTGCAGTCACGGGTCGGAGTTGCCCGACGGGAGTCGGAAACATCATTTCGGTGTGGACCGGCGACTCGACGGACCCCGGCCGAGGACGCCGCTCGAAACGCGGGAGTCGCGGGTAAGAATCTCGGACGACGCCGTATTGTAATGTTTATATTGCAGTGTACGGCATTTACTTAACGGTTCTTCGAAGAATAGGAATGCGCATGCGGCGTGCCTCGGCGCGTCCGTAGGAATTGCGTAGGGTAAGTCGACGGTTTTAAAGGGAGACGAGAATTTATTAAGCGGCGCGTCGTCGACCCGACCGCGAATCATTAACGGCGGGGTCGCGTCGCGGTCGCGGACGAAATATCGAAGGAAGTTTTGACCGATCACCGAGAGGAAATAGGACGGGAATTTACGAGTAAAAGAGTAGAACGTAAAGACGACGAGGGAGAAACGAAAATGTCACCGACGACGAGACTCGGGTGCCGTCGAAAATGCGTAGACGGACATTACAAGTGTCATAACGAGAGTACTTAACTTAGCATAGAGATATAGAATTGAAGGTCTCATATCTGGTCTAAAAGTGTTGGATGCAATATGAAAAGTATGATTAAAAAATGGGAGTTTAACCCATAAGCCATGGGTTAGGGTGCTGCTGGCACTTCCCCCTCCCTTTCTATTGGGATAAATTGAGAAACAAGATGAATTCTCCCCCCTCAAAAAAGGGGAGACCAGATGTACGTCGTGGAAGTTTCACCTCGGGTGTAAGGGTTAAGAATGTAGTAGCTTGTAATGGAGGATGAGGTATATGTATTTATGTCCTATTTTTTATACCGTATTGCAAGTAGGCGTTATTGTACGGACGTCGCGGGTCACAACGGGAACGCGGCACGCCGGAGGCGGGTACACGCGACGCTCCCTTAAAACGGAAGGCGAACGTTCGTGGCGCGGGTATATCCACTTCCCTTAAAAGTGTAATTATTGATCCTCCTCCGACACATTGCACTATTCGAACACGGACGCGAGATCATCCGATCGCCGTACACGTCGCGGGTACGCGTCTCCCGAGGAGACGAGGCGTATCGAGTTCACGCGGATGCACCCGAGATATTTCCTTTCGAGTGTAGTTTTTGGTTCACCGCCAACACCTCTCGTAGTTCCGATACATTTATCCTCGTACCGGATCTCCGTCGTCGCATATTTTCACGCGACCTCCGCGGAAGTTACGTTCGCTAGACGTCAACGGTACGACCTCGAGAGCACGACGTACATTCCGTCGTAAAGTACACCGGCGTGGATCGAGTGGACTTTCCCAATCGTCTGATAGATTCCTCGAGTTCTTGTGAATGGTACGAATACATACAATTAATCATATGTTATGTATAAGTATATCGTATGTCTTTTGATAATCGTCAAGTATTGGAGGCGGCGACAACGAGCGCGCCGTACCGACGGGCGGAGGAGCATCCGGTTTGATTTCGTGTTAGGCGACGGGGTCGCGGGTATTTCCGGAGATGCGGCACGAGCGGGAGAAGTAATTTGCGCGGGATGTAATTGCGGGGTAGTCGAGCACTGCAGCGGGTGTGCTCGTGTGTTTTAGTTGGCAATAGTGTATAGATATGTTTGTGTGGGGTGAGTGTGTATAGGTATACTGTAGAAAGAATGAACTTGGATGAAGTTTGTTTGGGAATTAATCTAATTTGTAATAGTAGATAATTGTTTATATATTTTGACAGTAATTTGTCCATTTCAGTTGCGGACGAGAGCGCCGACACGAGTCCGAGACGGATCGTACGGTCGGCACGTCGGAGCGGTTTGGACGAAGACATTCGGGAACCGAAGACGAAGACGCCTCGCCACGAAGACGCCGGTCGACGCGCGAGGAAGATACTCCGGAACACGGGAAGAATACCACATTCGCGAATGCGGGAAGATACTCGTCAACTTAGAAGAGGACGCGCATCACTATTGTATAGCGATGGTTTTAAAGACGGCGTAATGTGTAAAATGAATGCACGTGTTGTTTGTAACGATTGTTATAACGTTTGTAGTATTGTTTTTAGAGACCGACTCCGCGAAGACGGAGGAAGTCGATACGTGTCGAGAATGAATTTATTGAAGATGATCATCGTAGACACGTTGCAAATAGATCGTAAAAAGTCACGTGTGGAGGGACAAACTCCGCAAATAACGGCAGCGTAAATACGAGACGACGCGGCGGCGGGGACGCGCGCCTCTCGAAAGTAAAAGAACGGGGGAGATCGGACCGACATAGACGGTGTTGTTGAGGTAATTGATAAGAATGGAGAAATGATGACTATTTGGTGTGGTTTTTTAGGACAGAGAGTAGTTATATATTAGTAAAGATATAAAGTAAAATGGGATAAGGACGGCGGTGGGGGACAAGGAACGACACACTCCGTAGGGCATTAAAGGAATTGACGTGCGAGTACCGAGTCGGCGTAATTGTGAAAAAGAGATGCGAGGGGGATTTTGAAGAGAAGAAGTAGTCACGCGGTAGAGGAATTGCGGGGAAATCGGCGAAAGCGACGATCGGTTACGGGAGAGGATTTAACGAATAACATTTTGATGCGGGACGGGAGACGACGAATTTAGGGAATGCCGGTTTAGGAGAGGGTCGTACGTAAAGCGGCGGGTGCGGGCGTCTGCGGATACGGACGACGGAGAATAGACGGGAATGTGCATCGAGACGAGGCGGTGCAGAAACGAAAGTGTCGGAGGTACCGCAGGGAAGTATACCCGCGAGATGTGTAAAGAATGGTTTGGAAGTAGAGTTAGGTGAGAGTCATGTGTTTGAAATGGTGGGAAGGTTTGATAGGTGTATTGGTTTTACGTAATTGTGGCAGTCGGTTTGAGAGCGGGCAGCTGTGGAATGCGCGCGGGTATCTATTTTGAGACCGCGACATCTACCGGTAAGGAAATATGCGATGCAGCAGTAATATATTTTTGGTTAATAGTAGTTTCATTTATTTGGCATGAATTTATACTCGTTCACGTGTACTCCGTGTTGCTCCACTCGTGTTAAGGCGTTTGTATAATAAAAAAATTTGGTGGACGAGTAGGATAAGTGGAAGGGGAAGGAATACGAGCACAATGTTGAATTTGTAAGCCCTCCCTTTTTTTGTTTTTTCCCTCTGCCTCCCTGTCCTCCTCGTTTCTTTGTTCGTCGAGTGGTTTCTTGTCCCTCCGTTTCATTGTGACTCCCTTCGTCTTTGTCCCCCCTACCTGCTTCTGTCCCTCCTCCTCTTCTTCCTGTTTCCTTCTTTTACTCCTGCTCTTTGTCCCCCCCCCTCCTCTTCGCCTTATGTCTTCCTCGTTTCCTTGTTTATTCTTTTGCTTGTTCTCCCTCTGTTCCTCCTCCTCCTCCTCCTCTGTTTGATTGTGATTCCCTTCTTGTTTCTCACCTTCCCATTCCTCTTGATCCTGTTGTTATTCCCGTTTGTTTGTTTTTTGTTGTTGTTGCTTTCTTTCCCTTTGTTGCCCTTTGTTGGTCGTTTTTGTGTCCCTGTATACGTGGTTGTATTACTGCTGCTGTGTGTATGTTGGATTGTATTTATTTGTGTTGTTATAAATATGTTGTGAGTGTGAAGTAGATATATTGTGTTGATATTTGACTAAATTTTGTTGTTAAGAAGAGGAGTTATGTTTAGATTTGGAAAGTAATTGTCATCGAGGTCGAGAATGCACGTATCGTCTTTAGTTTGAATACGCAGTCGCGACGTGCACGCGTGTAGAAATGCGTCGGGCGAATCGTCGCGTTGCGTTTGGGTAGTTATATATCGGGAAATAGTGGAAGAGTGTAAGTTAATGTTGTGGACTTGTGAAATTGATGAGCATGAAATGTTTTATTGTGTAGTAGTTATGGATTTTAATTTGAAGGGAGTTCCGCGTCGACTCGGAATTTGGCGCGTGGTACGAATCGATCGGAACGGCCGCAATAAATCGCGGGAGTCGCGGAGTTATTTTTTTTTCGTCGTAGAATTATTTGTGGAGTCGTAAAAAAATGTTTTCTTGTCGATGAAAGTTAATTATTTGTGGAGTTTGAATCTATTTTGTTTTGTGGACTTGGAAAATGTGTTGCATATATGTGGACTTTGAATAATTGAGATATTTTGTGGACTTTGTATAATGTTCATGTTTGTGGACTTGAAATTGTTAACTTTTGTGGACTTTGAATAATTGATAATGTGTGTCGACTTTGAATTTGTTTTGCCTTTTGTGGACTGGGTATATTTTTTGCGCGTGCGCGGACCGGGAAGTTCATTCGTCGGGTCCGAGGACCGGTAATAATTATCGACGCACGCGGACCGAGAATAACGTATTACGCTCGTGGAATTTGACTAATTTCTTATCGCGTGTGGACTTTGAATAATTTATGATGTTTGTGGACTTTGAATAGTTTTGATCCTTTGTGGACTTTGAATAATGTATAATGTTTGTGGAGTTTGAATACTTTTTTATCCTGTGTGGACTTTGAATATTTATCATCCTTTGAAAATTTCTCATCGTTTGTGTACGTAGAATAATGTTCAATTTATGTGGACTTGGAATAATTAATGATGTTTGTGGACTTTGAATATTT
>NW_024753335.1:0-4811 GCF_018991925.1 Homarus americanus
CCTATATTTCATTAGCCCAATAAAGCAAGAGACCTCTACATACAATCAACACCACCCCGCCAGATTCGAAACCCACGGCCCACGAGCCCATTACTGTTAACTGGGAATGCTACCTTCGGACCACCAGGATACTAAAAGCATTCTAGACCTCCTGTTATATTTCACACAAAGCCTGCCAACGAGCTTATGGTGCCAAGCGAGCCTCTAATGGGGACTACCCAGATCAATGAGACAGAGTAGTGTATTTCCAAATCCGACTTCAAAACACGAAGATCCATATATATTTCATTAGCCCAATAAAGCACACATTATTTCTACAACAATCAACGCCACCCTGCCAGAATCGAACCCACGGTCCATGAGCCATGACTGACCGGGGAATGCTGCCTCTGGACCACCAGGATACTAAAAGCAGTCCTAGACTCTGTTATATTTCACTCAGGGCCTGTTCAACGAACCTTATGGCGCCGTAAACCTCTAATGGGACTACCCGTATCACGTAGGTGGTCAGAGTAACGTTTTACCAAATACTGCTTTGAAACACGAGGATCTATATATAGTTCATTTCACCCAATAAAGCACCATGACTTACATAAAATCAACACTCACCCCCGCTCAGGATTGGAAACTCAACTGCCCACGAGCCCATGATCAGACAACGGGAACGCTACCTCTGGACCACCAGGATACTAAAAGCAGCCTAGACAATGTTAAATTTCACACAAAGTCTGTCAACGAACTATGGCCGTGAACCTCTAATGGGACACCCGTATCACGAATGGTCAGAGTAACGTTTACAAACAGCTTCGAAACACGAGGATCCATATATATTTCATTTGCCTAATAAAGCACAACGGAATTTACATACAATCAAATCCTCACCTCAGCCAGGATTCGAACCCATACTCACTGAGCCCATGATCAGAATCGAACGCTTACTCCTGACCATCAGGATACTAAAAGCAGTCCTAGACTCATATTTCATTCAAAGCCTGTTCAACAAGTTTATGGCGTCGAACCTCCTAAATTATCCGTATCTCGGAGGTCAGAGTAACGTTTTACAAAACTGACTTCGAAACTGATCCTTATATATTTCATTAGTCCAATAAAAGCAATGAACTTCTACATACAATCAACACCTCACCCTGCCAGGATTCGGAACCCACGGCCCACTTGAGCCCATGACTGTTAACAGGAATGCAACCTCAGGACCACCAGAATACTAAAAGCAGTCCTAGACTCTGTTACATCTTCACCAAAGCCTGTTCAACAAGTTTATGGCGCTGAACCTCTAATGAATACTACCCAGATTTGTAGGTAGTCAGAGTAAACGTTTACCAACCGGCTTGAAACACGAGGATCCAATATATTTTATAAGCCCAATAAAGCACGGACTTCTACATACAATCAACACCTCACCCCGCCAGGATTCGAACCGACGGCCCACGAGCCAACAACTGTGACCGGTGAATCTACCTTGACCACCAGGATACTAAAGCAGTCCTAAACTCTGTTATATTTCACACAAAGCCTCAATCAATCATACATGTGAACCTCTAATGGGGACTACCCATATCACTTAGGTGTTGAGTAACCTGTTACCAAATCCGCTTTGAAACACGAGGATCCATATATATTTCTTAGCCCAATAAAGCCCGCAGACTTCTACATACAATCAACACCTCACCCCGCCAGGTGGATTAAACCCAGCCCACGAGCCCATGACTGTGACACGGGAACTATCACCACCAAAGATACTAAGCAGTCCTAGACTTTGAATCACAAAGTCTGTTCAACGAGCTATGGTGCTAACCTCTAATGGGGAGACTACCCGATCACTAGGTCAAGTAGTGTACACAACCGCTTGAAACACGAGGATCCATATATATTTCATTAGCCCAATAAAGCACGCATATTTCTACATACAATCAACACCTCACCTGCCAGGATTCGATCAACACCTCACCCCGCCAGGATTCGAACCCATGGTCCACGAGCCCATGACTGTGACTGGGGAACGCTACCTCTGGACCACCAGGATACTAAAAGCAGTCCTAGACTCTGTTATATTTCACACAAAGCCTGTTCAACGAGCTTATGGAGCCATGAACCTCTAATGGGGACTACTTGTATTACGTAGGTGGTCAGAGTAACGTTTTACCAAATCCGTCATCGAAACACGAGGATCCATATATATTTCATTAACCCAATAAAGCACGCGGACTTCTACATACAATCAACACTTCACCCCGCCAGGATTCGAACCCACGGCCCACGAGCCCATGACTGTGACTGGGGAACGCTACCTCTGGACCACCAGGATACTAAAAGCAGTCCTAGACTCTGTTATATTTCACACAAAGTCTGTTCAACGTGCTTATGGAGCCGTGAACCTCTAATCGGGATTACCCATATCACGTAGGTGGTCAGGGTAACGTTTTACAAAATCAGGCTTCGAAACATGAGGATCCATATATATTTCACTAGCCCAATAAAGCACGCGGACTTCAACATACCATGAACTCCTCACCCCGCCAGGATTCTAACCCATGGCCCACGAGCCCATGACTGTGATCGGGGAACGCTACCTCTGGACCACCAGGATACTAAAAGCAGTCCTAGACTCTGTTATATTTCACACAAAGCCTGTTCTACGATCTTAAGGCACCGTGAACCTCTAATGGGGACTACCCGTATCACGTAGGTGGTCAGAGTAACGTCTTACCAAATCCGGCATCGAAACACGAGGATCCATATATATTTAATTAGCCCAATAAAGCACGCGGACTTCTACATACAATCAACACCTCAACCCGCCAGGATTCGAACCCACGGCCCACGAGCCCATGACTGTGAACGGGGAATGCTATCTCTGGACCACCAGGATACGAAAATCAGTCCTAGACTCTGTTATATTTCTCACAAAGCCTGTTCAACGCTCTTATGGCGCCGTGAACCTCTAATGGGGACTACTTGTATCACGTAGGTGGTCAGAGTAACGTTTTACAAAATCTGGCTTCGAAACACGAGGATCCATATATATTTCTTTAGCCCAATAAAGCAAGCGGAATTCTACATGCAATCAACATCTCAACCGGCCAGGATTTGAACCCACGGCCCAAGAGCCCATGACTGTGACCGGGGAACGCTACCTCTGGACCACCAGGATACTAAAAGCAGTCCTAAACTCTGTAATATTTCACTCAAAGACTGTTCAACGAGCTTATGTCGCCGTGAACCTCTAATGGGGACTACCCGTATCACGTAGGTGGTCAGAGTAACGTTTTACCAAATCCGTCATCGAAACACGAGGATCCATATATATTTCATTAACCCAATAAAGCACGCGGACTTCTACATACAATCAACACCTCACCCCGCCAGGATTCGAACCCACGGCCCACGAGCCCATGACTGTGACTGGCGAACGCGACCTCTGGACCACCAGGATACTAAAAGCAGTCCTAGACTCTGTTATATTTCACACAAAGCATGTTCAACGAGCTTATGGCGCCATGAACCTCTAATGGGGACTACCCGTATCATGTAGGTGGTCAGAGTAACGTTTTACCAAATCCGGCTTCGAAACTCGAGGATCCATATTTATTTTATTAGCCCAATAAAGCACGCGGACTTCTACATACAATCAACAACTCACCCCGCCAGGATTCGAACCCACGGCCCACGAGCCCATGACTGTGACTGGGGAACGCTACCTCTGGACCACCAGGATACTAAAAGCAGTCCTAGACTCTGTTATATTTCACACAAAGCATGTTCAACGAGCTTATGGCGCCGTGAACCTCTAATGGGGACTACCCGTATCATGTAGGTGGTCAGAGTAACGTTTTACCAACTCCGGCTTCGAAACTCGAGGATCCATATTTATTTTATTAGCCCAATAAAGCACGCGGACTTCTACATACAATCAACATCTCACCCGGCCAGGATTTGAACCCCTGGCCCAAGCGCCCATGACTGTGACCGGGGAACGCTACCTCTGGACCACCAGGATATTAAAAGCAGTCCTAAACTCTGTTATATTTCACTCAAAGCATGTTCAACGAGCTTATGTCGCCGTGAACCTCAAATCGGGACTACCCATATCACGTAGGTGGTCAGAGAAACGTTTTATAAAATCAGGTTTCGAAACACGAGGATCCATATATATTTCATTAGCCCAATAAAGCACGCAGACTTCTACATACAATCAACACCTCACCCCGCCAGGATTCGAACCCATGGCCCACGAGCCCATGACTGTGACTGGGAAACGCTACCTCTGGACCACCAGGATAATAAAAGCAGTCCTAGACTCTGTTATATTTCACACAAAGCCTGTTCAACGAGCTTATGGCGCCTTGAACCTCTAATGGGGCTACACGTATCTCGTAGGTGGTCAGAGTAACATTTTACCAAATCCGGATTCGAAACAAGAAGATCCTTATATATTTCATTAGCCCAATAAAGCAAGCGAACTTCTACATACAATCAACACCTCAACCCGCCAGGATTCGAACCCACGGCCCACGAGCCCATGACTGTTAACGGGGAACGCTACCTCTGGACCACCAGAATACTAAAAGCAGTCCTAGCCTCTGTTATATTTCACACAAAGCCTGTTCAACGAGCTTATGGTGCCGTGAACATTCTAATGGGGACTACCCGTATCACGTAGGTGGTCAGAGTAACGTTTAACCAAATCCGGCTTCGAAAAACAAGGATCCATATAAATTTCATTAGCTCAATAAAGCACGCAAACTTCTACATACAATCAACACCAGCAATACGTAACCGGAACGAAGTACCGA
>NW_024753336.1:0-13724 GCF_018991925.1 Homarus americanus
ATTGATGCATTGCCCTCTGGGTCATATACTCACAGCACTACACCAGAGCAAGTGCAGGATACCTTATAGTAGTCCACTTACTGACCTTATATTCTATTCTCACCACACAACTGTCTATTGAGTTAATTACACAAGGCAGTTTAAGGACAGGAAAGTAAATCACAGTATTCAGTAAACTGTAATATCTTCTAAAATAAAGTTTGGTAGGAATCATAAATACTACCTTTTAGAAGAGCATTAAAGAACTTAAATTGTACGTATCACAGATTACACATGAAACCAAATACAGGAAATACACTTACCCTGATGTGATATTCTCCTTTACTTATAAGACAAAACCAAAAAGTGTTGTTTACATGTGCTAAGAATTTTTAACTATATGGCATAACAAAGATAAAACCAACAATTTTCTTATTACAACTAAACTAAAATGACAAATGTACGCAATGCCCTGTGTGGTGTAAAAGTATGAGGTTAGTTACCTTAAATTATTATTAGGACAAATTTGGGAGTTGAACTACCTAAACTGAGCTGTGAAGTGCTATTTCACTAATTACTGAATATGAAAGGAAGAGGTACATATGGGAAAGTGAATTTAAACCCAATATTCATTCATATTTATATACCAAGATATTAAATTCCATATTCCCACACTTCCTCAGTATAAACAAAAAACAGTAATAGGTAGATAAACATATTTCTACATGTATAAAACACAACCTACCCCATTAAAATATTGAAATCTGCTGTTAACGCTAATAAATATTTTATCACTACCACAGAGGCCCGCAAGAGTGTGAATGAAGGGCAAATGTAAAGTGTACCACTACTTACTATATCTATAGATTCTTACATCACATTACATATTTCTATACTGTACTCCTACCATTTAACTGTTGAAGACCATCTACAGTACATACACAATCCCAAACTCCCCTCAAAAGTATATTTCAGTATGGTTGGTCCTCTCTGTGATGCCAAAATTGACAACCTCTTCAAAGGTACAGAGCATATTTCTAGTTTTTTCTTTTTTTTTTCATAATCTTAAATAAATATGAAAACAAACATAATGTTAGCTTAGTTATGGTGTTCACTTAATGACATGTATATTATGGGATCACACAATTATTTACCAATGATTAAAATATTATACAAATTATCTACAGACTTGCATGGTGTTCAATTTTTTTTTAATTTAAGAACTTATGATTTCCTTCACTATTGTTTAAAAGTATTTTCTCATTTTGACAAACAGGAAACCATAAAAACATAAATCATACATTTGAGACAAATAAGAATCTGAGACTATCACGGTCCAACCTATATTAAGGAAACTGAAATAGTGGCCCACAATTTGAAAATTGTGGCTGAATGTGCTTCTGCCAGATAAACCGAAAGTGTTCAAATCAGTAAGAGGTCTCGTGACGCATCGCACAATTCTGAGGTCTTTTATGATTGTCTTTGCACTGTAGTAAAAACATATGTCCTCACATCTCTCAATGCTCTTAAAATGACTGTACTGGTGAGGAAGCAAAGTATGATGTGTTATATCAACACATGTGTTATTAAGATTGTACCAATATTATGCACAGTAAATAGCAATAACCTCAAGTGAAGCTCTTCACAATGTCCATTGTATCAAAACAGAGTAGCTACTCAATAAAAAGGCAACTCTTATTCACAAACAGAGAGCAGCTGCTGATGCCAGGGCAACACCAGTCAGCCCAGGCTGAGGTGTTCTGTGGCAAAACTGGAACCTAAATAGGAGGTATCTTGACTTCAGCGCTGCTGATTCGCGAAGGTCAAAGTAAAACGGTATCGGAGCCAATATCACGAAGGCTGCCACATCAATGTCATCTGGAGGGGAACTCCATGATCAACGCTGTAAACAGTAAATCAAAGGTCCAAATATATATCCCAAACTCAATACCAAAACAGACATCGCCAGTTAATAAAACTTTGTTCCCGTATTCACTCTTTAACAAAAACAGCAAATGATTACCTATTTCATGTAAGTTCAATTGTAGAGAGACAGGCAATCTGCACAGCATGACAATTCAATTAGTTTTGTCATCATAATATTACAAATTTGATTAGTACATACAGCTATATACACCACAATAATCTAGACCTCAGAGAGATTTCAGAGTAAAACGAGATTTTTGGAGTGGTCTACCTACCATTAATCAAAGCGAGTCTCTGTAATTAAAAATAGGAGAAACTTATGTTGTTGTACCACACACCTAGTTCAGTGAGGAAATACTCCCAGGTCTGGTTGCAAGTTGGACCAACTTTTCCCTCCCATGGTCTGATTATACTGTAGACAGTAGGACAGTATGATGCAGATGGACCTCAGAATATATAATAGCCTCAAAATTTTTTATGAATTTGGGGTGAAATAAATTATATAAACACTCTGGCAAGTTAAATACTGGGTATTTGACGTCAGAGCCAGCCCACGAGTGGCGGGCAAGAGCAGCAATTTCAATTTTAAGTTAAGGGCTCCATGAGTTAGAAACTGTACCTATAGAGCTGATCAGACTTTTCTACACTGTTCATTACATATTTAATTGCTAATAATTGCACCGATTAATATGATACATTCTGGAACCAGGGTATGGAATTAATAGAACCTGGGCGGAAAAATATCTTAAAACGCACTCTTGAAATAGACTATCATACATTCCAACTTACTCTTAAGAAGTACATAATCTCTGTTATCACCCATGACTTACATTATCCACCAACCACTCCCAGTGACTCCAACGACTGTCCCGCCAAAAGCAGCGTTAATTGGAAAGGTGATAGCTGAGCCGGATGCTGTTGGCCTGTATGGTTGATTCTTCCGGCTCATTTCCTTTGTGTAAGCTCCAGCCTCGCTATCAGCTGAGTGTGAATCTTGTTGTCCATCCAATTGACAGTGTTGCCTGACAAAACTGGCTTAATAGGGTAATTAGTCTATTATCACCTATACCCATTTCTAAATGCATTTATCCATAATTTTGAATAGGTAAAATAAAAAAAAAAAACAGACCATGATCTGGGGACTACAAACAGAATGAAGTTCAAAAACATAATAAACTGAATAATGGCTGACCAGCAGCATTCATCAGACGAACCCAACTGTGTGTATGTATACACATATAAAGTAGGCTTTTTCAAACAGCCTGATTATTCAGCGTTTAAAAGAAGCAATGGTCTTGCCAAGTGGGAAGTAACATTAAGAACTATCAGGTTAATTTCCCAAGCTTAGTCTACTAAAGAAGCAAAAACATAAAAAATTACCACAATTCAAACAAAAAGGCAATTCTACCCCCCAAAAATCTTTTCAACTGTAGATATCATAAGTTAAATAAATAAATACAATGACTTGGAGGCAACACTTCCAAGTTGTCTTGTACAGTCCACAAGAATCCAGTGCAATGATACCACTCAGGTTGACTTGAAAACTTCAGGATAGGGAAGACATGGTGAAGTGCCTCCCGAGTGATGGGACATGCATGTACAGTCGAGCCTGACTGCAGTTTGCCACGCCATGCATGTCTGAAATGCTTTAATTACACAGTAATTTGGCTATTTAATGCCGAGAGCAGCTGGGCGGCCCAGCCGCCATTTGAGTCCAAACCTCCCGCCATGTTTGATCAAAGCGAGGTAAGCAGCACGGTACAGCATGTCGCTGTTAGCATTATCGGTGACGCCATATGACGATTTAACACTGTGGTCAGCCAAGTATACTCCCTCCCCCCGCTAGCTGTGATTGGTTTAGACGCAATATACACGAAGGGAAGAAGTCGCTAACCTAGTAGCCTGTCTCATTGTTCTCAGTCCGTATACAGTTCTCTTGTGCCCGCTTATTCCATTCACAACTCCGCAATGGCTGCCGAGGACCCCACCACCAGAGTAAAACATTGAATTAAATGGAAGCCAAGATAATGGCACAAATCATCAGAGTTAGTAGAAAACAAGCTCATCCTCTCACAACGCACTCCAGACAAGACGAAGAGGTGTCTAACAACATTCGATTTGAAATTTATGGAGCCGAGCATATTGATCACCATTCTGCCAACGCTAATGTTAGTTGTCAACGAAGTATTGAGAATTTCCGCATTCACCACACAACAACAGCCGCCAGCCCAAGCCAGTGATATAGTGATGATATGGACTTTGAGGGGTCGGTCTGGGGAGGCTCCAGCAAACCTCTCAAGTAGTAGTAAAGCAGCACTTATCGGAGGGCACCAATCTGCCCCTCTGCTCCTAAACCATCTATATCCATGTGTGTGTGGCCAGCTTTTTTTCACTAACGTGGCAGCAAACAACCTAATATTATTGATATTTCTCTCAATTTTAATTGTGTGCATACCATCATAAAATTAAGAGCACAACGCATGACAGTCAGGAAAGTGGAGCTTGGGGGTAGGCCTAGCTCTATTTCAATTAATCCCATATGTTCTGTTATTTCATTTTGCGTTGCTTCTGCTTTTTACGCGGGTACCTGGGGTGGCTAATTGACTTAAATAAAGACCCAAATGTATATAGAAAATTGCAATTAAAATAAAAATATACTACATATGAACATGTGTGTGACTCCACCTGAGGGAAGACCACAGAACACAGGTATGAACTTGCTACATCAAGGGCACGCAGTGTTTCCACTGGACCCTTAAGTGGCATTTAACCACAAAGGAATGACTGAAATTAGAGACCAAATTAGACACCAGAGCTAGAGGAGCCACCTACCAATCACAATTGTAAAAGATAAAGTGAATATAATTCACCTTCCATATACAGTGGTCCTCGGTTAACCAACCAACACACTGTTCCATGAGTCGTCATATCCTAAAATTTTGTTAACTGAATCTATTTACGAGATGGGTAATTGGTTCCAACTCACAGAAAGTATTATTAAAGTAATGTATACCAGTAATATAATTAACAAAACATTAAATATAAACTAAATACAGTACTGTACAGTACATCAGACAATAAAAAACAGTTATTAGAATACTGTATTTTTAACTTACTTGAGGTGTGTATGTCATCGACATCGCAGCTTTTATATCAAATAATAACAGAGGCAGTCGATGATGATATTATATTCTTTACCGGCGTACGAAGCCCACGTTTTCTCCATGTCTCATAATAATTTCTACATTATTATCAGTATGTTAACCCAATTTCAGAATACCAATAATTTTAATGTAAAAATATTCAAGACACCAAATAAAGAAAATCAATGTTCACCCCACTGTAAAACAAAGTTAAACCTGAGCCATAGTGATCTAATCATTGACGGGCGCCTAAAAAATCGTACTGTCATATTATCGTACGGTAACTAAATTTCGTGAATGACCAATAATTTTAATAGAGAAAATGCAGAAATATTTATATGACCAAATTTCTTGATATTTTTCTTACTGGAAACAAAATGTAAACATAGGAACCTGGTTACTTATTGGTGACTACTGATCAGTTGAGCAAAGACAACAAAACGCAATATCAGAAGGATTTCTCATATTCAAGTTTACTAACTCAGTCTGAAAGTCCTTATGGGCGCTTAATTGCTAACCTACTAAGCACGAACCGTCATAACGGAGGACCACTGTACTACCATATTATCTCAAAACTAAAAACATCACCTTCAAACTTCCACTGCCTTTCGTACAGTACATGGCCAAATTCCCCACACTGCTACTCAATCAGATTCTCCTAATTACTAAAGAGAAAAGATATTTCAAGCCCACAATGCCCAAAAATCTGCCTGAGACTCTGACCATTAATATTTAATAAACTTTTCTAGTAATTCAGCTAATCTTTACTTAATTTCAAAATTTGCTTATCCAAAGACCAAGGTTACAAATTATCCCCATTTACCACCAAATCTCTTGGACTGCATTAGAAAATAATACAGCACCACCCACCAAAATGATTTTAGAACATGGTATTCTGTGTAGTATTCTTCTGACTAAGATGGATTTTTTCTAATTGACAGTAAAGTGGGAACCACCCCCTCAGGTAATGGATGAAAGATGTAGCGTTTTTGAATCTTTCTTTTAATTTAGTTTCTTACAGAATAAAATATGAAATGGGGTAGTATTATTGTATTTATTTATTTTGTGAAGTGATTTTTTGGGCTCGAGGCTTCCTTCAATATCCTTGGAAATCCAATCTTTGTTCTTCTTCCTATCCTGTTGATGCAATGATAATTTCATTTAAGTAAGCACTAATTACAAATATAGTTAATTCTTTTACCATGTTCTTGAACCTGAGTCTCCAACAATCACTGACTCAACTTCACCATAAATTATGGATATATGTGTTTTACTGTGGTACCAAGTTTTTTACATAAGTCATTAAACTAGAGTAGTACATTATATTTATTGCATAAAAACAGATTCTTGCATCACCTTGGTGACAAGAGTCTAAAGGTGTAACTTATTCCTTTTACTCCAAATTCTATTGTCCCCTAAAATGTATAAGGATAATTCACACCATCTGTAAGACAATGTTTCACGGGCTCAAAATCAGAACTTCTGATCTAACTTATTTTTAATACTTCCTACAGGTTCATTAACCACTAGTCCTTTATGCAAGCTTGCGTAATGCATATGATCATAGTTCACACTCACCGACCAATTCTTATTAAATAGGCCCTAACTCACAATTCATTAAACCAAGACATCATTAGGGTTTTAGTAAGTCTGTGGTTATGGTTTGTAAAAATGTAACAAAAATTATGAACAAGTACAATATAAACAAGTATGCTAAGTCAACAAGTCGATCTTTTAATCAAGACAAGAAAGTGTAGTTCAAGTATAAAATTTCAGTTCTACAACACCAAATGATTTGTTGTCTTGATTTTCACACCTGATGGATGCAAAAAGCTTGTCGGTTCACCTTTTAAAATCGTGTAGCTTGGATGTCAATTTATTACTGTTTCGACACTTATCTATAACTGTATATAATTTCATTGTAGTAACAGTGTATTCAAAATTTTCTTGGGAGTTTGAGTCTACAAAACTAAAAAGGGTATTTAGTTCATATATGCCAGTGTGTTGTTACTTGACACTTTCAATGGCAAAATAAAAGTCAGTTTCCTAAATATTTCTGTTCTGTATAGTAATAAATTAAACATGATTTTTGTTAGAATACTGTATTTTTAGGTAAGTACAGCAACACGAGACAAAAGTTAGATATACTGAACGTAATTTTGTTTAATCACTTTGTCATTCATTATCTCCGGAGAGGTCAGATTTGTGCTAGGAGTATGATTTATGGACTACTGTGTCATTCTCTCTTGTTCAACCAGGAGGCCCAGTTATGATAAGACTATGCTTCATGATTGCTGCATCTGTTATGACAAATTATATTACAGCCTGTACTCAAGGTTTTAGGATATTTCTATCACCGTTCAGTATAAACTAACTTTACACTAAACATGGGCTTCACGCAAACTAGACACTCATCAAAATGTATCAATATAAATAGCATTGTATTCTGTTGTAATAAAAAGTTATATCACCATGTGTATACTGTACTTGAATGTATTTAACGCCCTAAACTATAACATTATGCCCCGAGGTCCGTGAATAAATGCCACCATAATTAATATGAATAAACTTATAAACAATCACAACTTAGTTTATTTTTTAAAGATCATGTGTAATGACTGTCTCCTTATTACATTTACTTTATACCAAAGTCTCATCTTGTAACGGTTGTACATTTCGCATTATGTAACCAGGAGCTACTGGGAAAATTAATAATTTATTTCTGGATTCTGATTAGAACTCTGTGTGGCTTTTTCCACCATACCTGTAAGTTTTTTCCAATTTTTTGTTGTTGTTGAGTATATCCTGGATGACCTTGCTTGGGTCATTTGGAAGTTCAGCCATTGTGCCCTTCACACTTTTGCAGCTATGATCAAAGCTGCAACTAGAGGTATCAAGTTTATACCACAACCTGGAAATAAAACAGGTTCAGAATAAAGAGCTCAACTCTCCTTACTGTGGCAGAGTCAGGTGAACTTAAAGGCAGGAAACATAGGCACTAAAATACATAACTGCATCATGACCGTAGTTCAGTTAATATTCATTTTAATAAATATTCATATTGGGGTCCATTAACAAGTATACAGTACAGTGGTCCCTCAATTAACAAAACACAATTGGTTCCATAGATGTTCTCGTTAACTAACTTATTATTTCATTGGGATGTTCAGTATGGTTCTTAACTCACAGTAAGTACTGTATACCTATAATTGAATAAATATAAATATAAACCAAAGAAAGTATACTGTATACTGTATAATAATAAATAAAAAACGAGTACTGTATTTAACTTATTTTGAGGTGTGTATGTCAGATTCCCAGCGGCTTTGTTTATATATCAACAGTCATTTGTAGAGGCAGTCGATGATGACATGCCATATTCTTTCACAGAAAGTGCATTGCTTTTACCTTCTTCATGTTTCATAATAATTTCTGCACTGTATATTATCAATATGTGAACTAATTTGTGAATGACCAATAATTTTGATGTAAAAATGCAAAATATTCAAGAGACCAATAAATCATGTTCACTCCACTGCAAACAAAGTTTTTAGAAGTGTTGGTGGGTGATTCGATCAGCTGATGTCAAAATTGTACTGTAGATATTATCAATATGTTAATTTAAATTAGAATGACCAATAATTGTAATATAAAAAAATGCAAAAATATTCAAGATTAACTTTCTTAATATTTACTCCACAACGAATGTATATATAACTATTACTGTATTGTAAGACTAGGTCAATCAGCTGATGTTATAAATAAAGCGTGTTTCGCATTTTTGTTAATCGGAAGGTTTAGTTCGTTAATAGAATTGAAAACTTTACGAACTAATTTAACCGAAATTCTCGTTAATTGACCGTTGTTAATCGAGGACCTCTGTATTTCAACTTTTCTTTCAAAGTGACTATAGCAGTAACTTCTCTAAAACCTCTGGGGTAATTTTTAGGATCACCTGAATAATTCCACCCCAGCTTATTACACTAAAGATTAACACCCTAATGGTTGGAGGGGATGAGGTTACAATTAAAGGAAGTTAGGGTGAGGTAGGAAAACAAGCTAGGTGGAGATTTCAGGTGATCCAATCGCTTGAACATGCAAATATTAAGTGTATCAGTAACTTATTGTAATTGTTACCTTCTTTTCCTTGATATAAATTACTACCGCGACTGTATTTCGAATTGCTCTTACCTTGTTTAAATTCTACCATCTATCTGAAAAGCGAAAAGCAATTAATAAACAGCAAATAATTCCTGTTTCCTGACTTTGGCCCAACTTGTACTGCACGTAAGATAGGCACAGCACTTTACTTACCTCTGTAACCATAAATACACTTACGCATTCTCATGAACTTTTGGTATTGAAGAAATTGAAGATTAAATCCCTGAAAACTTTTTTGGCTCGGTTGTGTTTAACTTGGTTGGTTTATTTGTTTTGTCATTTTGTTCTAAAAGTCATGAACTGCAGGGAAAAACCAAATGCATAAAATTACAATTCCTTGGTGGATATCATTGATTCTGTGGGAGGAAACATCTTATCTTCAAACAAAACTCTTAAAATATCAAATTCGGAAAATAGGTTTTAAATAAGTTTGTTTTAAAGTAAAAATATTATTTAAAAAAAAGACCAACAACTTTTCTAGATTAAAAAATCAAAAAAGTACGTTGTTGTAGCAAAATAAACTACCAGTACAGTACAGTATTAATATTTTTTCCTGAAATAACTCAAAATAGTGAGTTTTGAATGAAATATTGATTTACTAGGTATGTATGTTATTATGGCTTCACATCTGACATGATTATAGCACTTCCAAATAATTAGTCACCCAGAGAAAATCAGCAAGTATTAAATCCATTAGTCTGATCTACACCATGCACGAAAAATCTATTCTCTTTAACACTGGTTAAGTTTAAAAAAAAATGTAATATATAGAAAACTCGCGAGCGAAATTGATTGAAACAATTTAAAAACGCCGATTTTCTATTATATTACAGTGGACACTGTTGTAGTTTGTGAAATATGTTAAAAATTTATATTTTTTAAATAAACGCTACTTACATTTGTGTAATGAACAGACGTACCAACCAAACCAAACAACTCAACTTAACCTGACCTAACTTCCCTGGTAGTTATTAAACAGAAAGAACTTACTTTGATATGGTGGAAATTATATTTTCGATGGAGATAGATACGGCCCATCAGCCTGTGTAGCCCTAGCGCGGTTAGTCCTATACACGTATTAACTCAAAAACAATGATTACCCTAAAACAGTACAAATTATTGTCCAGCCTCGACTAATGCATTAAGGAGGAGACGATTGATTTAATGATAATGAAAAACTATAAACTTAATGCTTGTGTAGAAGGAGACACTACACTTATGCTTCACCAACGCGCTTGATTGCCACCGGGTGACAATGTCTTTACCACCGTTCCTCACACTTACATATTATACAACACCAAATTTGAAATAATTCTCGACTATATCTAAAGCTATGAATAATGTGATTAAGATAACCCTTGGAGAAATGGTAAATAACACGCTTAATAAGACGAACAAAACCGTAGACATGAAACAAACGTGTGGATTCCTACAACTTAACCACCTGTTAATAATAACATTTTATGGTACAAGGAAACTGAGACACCTGTTTTATCTACAATCCTGACACGCTCCACTACTTACACCTAAGAGTCTACAATTAAGAAATAGCACAACACTAAATATAGAGAGAATTACCAGTTGTTGAGGGAGTCTGAGAGAAATGTGTTATGCGTCACTGATCAGACACGAGGACTGGCGTACTATTATTGCCAACCCCGCTTCACCAGTATCACCCCCGCCCCCCCTACATACCACTTACCCTGACGAGTCTAGTAATGTATATAAACAGTTCACCAAACAATTAAGCGAATTATGGAATGAGATATGTATTACTTGGTGAAAATTAAAATTACCAACTATTTTAAGTTTAATGGTTCGGTTCTGTTGTTCACACTGGCGTCTTAAGTACCATAATTTTAATTTAATTGGCATCAAAATTTCACAGCGTTGGGAGAGTAACGTTATATGTTTTGAATAATATTAGTCCCACAGGTCATCGATGAAAGTCAACTCACTGTTCCAAATATGTTAGGAGAAAAGTGGAAGGAAATGAGATCTCGCCACGTATCAGTCTGCCCGCTATTTGTCATTTGTTAATTTATGGTTCCAAACCAAAGGAAACTTAACCTAACAACTCAGACGGGTAGCGTTATTTAATCTACCGAGCGTTAATTGTATTGCATAGCTCCTATGATTATGGTAGTGTCCTGTTATGGTACTGTATTGTGTTAACATGTACAGTATATTTTCACCTCACACGTTTCCTGTACTTCTGTTTTCTTTGTTTCTCCGGAAACATCATCACAACTCCGCTTACGGAGTTTAATTAGACCATTAGATGGTTTATTACCTATAGCCCGTTACTTTAATTAAACAGATGCATATTTGTTAAATGACAATGAGAACACGTAATTTATTTCCTTGGTTAGCCAACCATATTTATTTTATTTTTATCCTCTTCCACTGATCGGCCTGTTAGCCGCTTGGGCGATCGGTCACGATCAGTTTAATATATAACAGTTGATTCCATTAGCTTGTAGTACTGTACTAAAACAATAAATCAATTTTATATGAGTTTGACTAACAAATGTGTGTGACATCTGAGAGGCTTCAGCTATAATGCTATGATTTACTGTATATAAAATTTTATGATTATATATATATACCACAGGATAGTATTACACACCGGAAATTTATATAGCGCCAAAGATGGATCCTTTTAGCTAATCTGCTATAACCACTCCATGTATTGTATACCACTAAATCCCATCCACACACAGTTCAGAGACGTGACCAACCGCCCAAGGCTAACGAGCCGATTAGTGGAGAAGAGGATAAAAGTAAAAAGTAAATATGAATGCTGGTACCTAAGCTCACAAACACAGACACGTACACTCGTGCATGCGCCCACAACACATACACACTCTGATATCACTGGAGGCTAGCATGATGATCCCGTGATAACAAAATAATAAGATATTTTAATCGCATTGTAGTGGAATTTTACAAACGCTGTTTGTCGCTGCCTAGCCGACCCCAATTTCCAGTGTATGCCTCGTGGTCTAGGGTCAACCAGCGCCGCCATACACCACGGAGCGGGGGTCAACTGCTATGCCACGCCTACCCCCGCTATTTAAGACCTGACCTCGTGGTGATCTGCCTCTTTCTCACCTACAGCCGCAGCCAGCAACACCTCCTCTGCCGCTGCCTGGCGGCCCCTCGCCTCCGCCTGCCTGGCGGTCCTCTCCTGCCGAGCGTGGCGACCCATAAGCTGTCCTTCTGAGCGTCCTCACCAACCAGCTCTTCACATCACGCTTGTAACCATGCTGCCTTCCTAGCACCAAGCTGCATTGTACATCCAATACAACATGTATATAGAGAGCACATTGTGAGTTTCTTTCTCCAACCCATCCTGAGGAACCAAACAATCCCATACCCCACAAATGGTGACTCCTGATTCGCACTCACACAGGATGGAGGAGAACTGATCACGCTCCCAGTCTTCAAGCAACATGGAAGACTGGCTTATCCACCCAGAAGAGCTCATCGGCTCTACAGCTACTGTCTCTACACCGCAGGTTAGACACCCCAGAGCAGCTCTGCTACCTAAGCAGACACCAGCTCCTCTTCCTGCCCTAAGCACCACGTCCTACCGAACCCAGCACACCTGTCCTGCCTTCAGACGCCGACCCCCGGCCCAGCAGTAACCCCTGCCGCCCTTGATGCGGCCTCTGTTCCTGGAGTGCGGACACACACACCCCCCTTTCTCCTCCAGGTACTCCCTAATGTCCTGCACCCTGCTACTGTCGTGGACCCAGCTGCTGTCACGAGCCCTCATCACTTCTGCTGACGCAGCCCTTGCTCCTGACCCAGGCCCACACACCCCAGCAGGCGCATCTGACGACTCTGTACCTACCGTGAGGGAAGCCAAAATTCATCGCCACCACACCCTTATTCTCCTCTCTCCACAGATATTGTGTATCTAGACAGTTGTCCCGCGACCGGCTCATCCACGCCATCGCCGTTGTCTCACATGAGGCATGCACCGCCCGTTCTGCCTCACATGTGCTATGCAACTCTGCAGACAACAAGTCTCCTACACAGCCTGGAGGGAAGGGGAGTATTGTAGTGCTCCCCCTACAAACGCTGTTTGTCGCTGCTCGACCCCACCAATTCCCAGTGTATGCCTCGTGGTCTAGGTCAACCAGCGCCGCCATACACCACGGGGCGGGGTCAACTGCTACGCCTACCCCCCCGCTATTTAAGCCTGACCTCGTGGTGATCTCCTCTCTCTCTACCTACAGCCGCAGCCAGCAACACCTCCTCTGCCGCTGCCTGGCGGCCCTCGCTCCTCCGCCTGCCTGGCGGTCCTCTCCGCTGGCGAGCGTGGCGACCCAGCTGTCCTTCTCTGGGCGTCCTCACCAAAGCTCTCTCTACATCACGCTTGTAACCATGCTGCCTTCCTAGCACCAAGCTGCATTGTACATCAATACAACATGTATATAGAGAGCACATTGTGAGTTTCTTTCTCAACCCATCCTGAGTGTGGACAAACAATCTCCTTACCCACAG
>NW_024753337.1:0-43971 GCF_018991925.1 Homarus americanus
TGAGTATAACAAAGATCCTGGTCGAGTATAACAAGTCCCCTAATCGAGTATATGAAATCCCATGATAGAAAGGTATATGAGGCCTCCTGATCCAAGTATAACAAGTCCTCCTAGATTGAGTATAACGAAGTTCCTGATCGAGAGTATAATAAAGGGACCTGATCAAAGATATAACAAGTCCCCTGATCGAGGATAACACAGTCCCCTGGTCGAGTATAACAAGGCCCTGGTCGATTATAACAAATTCCCTTGATCGTGTACAAGAAAGTCTCTGATGAGGTATAACAAAAGTCTGATCGAGTATAACAAAGTTTTCTGATAGAAGGTATAACAAAAAGGCCCCTGAGCGGAAACAAAGGTCCTTGATCAGTATAACAAGTCCTTTTCGGTATAAGCAAGTCCTGATCGAGTATAACAAAGTTCCCTAATCGAGTATAACAAAGTCCCCAGATTGAGTATAACAAGAGTTCCTGGTCGGTACCAACAAAGCCCTGATCAAAATTATAACAAAGTCCACCTAATCGAGTATAGCAAAGACCCATGATGAAATTATAACAAAGGCTTTGGTCAGGTATAACAAAGTCCCTTGATCGAGTATAACAAAGGCCCCTAATTAGGTAAAACAAAGTCCCTGATCAATTATAACCAAAGTCCCTGTTCGAGTATAACAAGGCCCCTAAACTTGAGCATAACAAAGTCCCTGATCGAAATAGCAAAGTCCTGAATTAAGGTATAGCAAGGTCATAGTCAGAGTATAAGCAAAAGTCACAGTCAAGTACCTTAAGTCCCTGATCAAGAATAACAGAATCCTCTGATGAGTATAATCAAATTCCCCACGGTCGAGTATAACAAAGTCCCCCTGATCGATTATAACAAAAGTCACCTGATTGAGTATAACAACGTTCTGGTCGAGTATAACAAAGCCCCTGATCAGTATAACAAGTCCCTAAATGAGTATAACAGTCTCCTAATCGAGGTATATAGGTCCGCCCGATCGAAAGTATAACGAGTCCCTGGACGCGTATAAGGCCTTAATCGAGAGCATAATAAAGGGAGATTTCGATCCAACTTCTAACAAAGTCCCATGATCGGTATAACCAAAGTCCCTTGATTAAAGATATGAAAACAAGGCCACTCATCGAGTATAACAACGCTCCTGATCTCGACTATAACAAAGTCCTTATAGAAGAGTATAACAAGGCCCTGATCAGCGAGTATAACGAAGTCCATGATCCTAGTATAACAATGGCCTCTTATCGAGTAATAAGTCACTTGATCAGTATAACAAAAGTCTAGTCGGAGTATAACAATATTGCCCTGAACAGAGTATAAAAAAGATCTGAATAGAAATTATAACAAAAGTTCTGATCAGAATAAAAAGGAACCTGATCGAGTATAGCAAAAGTCCCATGATCCAATATAACAAGTCCCTGATCAAGAATAACAAAGTCCTGATCGGTATAACACAGTCCCTGGTCAAGTATAACAAAGGCCTGGTCGATTATAACAAAATTCCTGATCAGGTATAACAAAGTCCCTGATAGCGTATAACAAAGGTCCCTGATCGAGTATAACAAAAGTCCCTGATCTCGAATATAACAAAAGTTTTCTGAAAGAGTATAACAAAGGCTGAGCAGTAAAAAAAAGTCCCAGTCAGTATAACAAAGTCCTCTGTTCGAGTATAACCAAAAGTCCTGATCGAGTATAACCAAAAGGCCCTTATCAAGATAATAAAAGTTCCTGACCCTCATCGAGTATGGGGTAACAAAAGTCCCCTGGTCGAGTAGTATAACAAAAGTCCCCTGGTCGAGTATAACCAAGTCCCCTGGTCGAGGTAACAGCGTCTCTGATCGAGCATATAACAACTTTCCCTGATCGACTATAACAAAGTCCCTTGATAGAGTATAACAGCCCCGGATCGTGTATAACAAAGTCCCCTGATCGAGTATAAACAAAGGCCTCTATCGAGAGAGTAACAGAAGTCCTTGATCAGTATAACAAAGTCCCCTGATCGAGTATACGTCCTCGGAACGAGTATAACAAAGTCCCCTGATCAGAGTATACAAAGTCCTTGATCGAGTATAACAACAGCGTCTCCCTGATCGAGTGTAATAAAGTCCCCTGATCGAGTATAACAAAGTCCTTGATCGAGTATACAAAGCGAACCTGATCGAGTATAACAAAGTCCTTTGATCGAGAGCAAAGTCCCTCATCGAGTATGCAACAAAGTCCCAGATCGAGTATAACAAAGTTCCCTGGTCGAGTATAACCCCCTGATCGAGTATAACAGTCCCCTAATCTAGAAGAGTAACAAAGTCCTCTGGTCGAGGATAAAAGTCCTATGATCGAGTATATGAAAGTCCCCTGGCTCGTGAATAACAAAGTCCCCTGATCGAGTAGTAACCAAGTCCCTGGTCGAGGCAACAGTCCCCCTGATCGAGTATAACAAAGTCCCCTGATTGGAGTATAACAAAAGTTCCCAGGTCGAGAGTAACAAACCCAATCGCTGATCGAGTATAACAAAAGTCTTGGTCGAGTATAGCAAAGGCCCCTAATCGAGCATAACAAAGTCCCCTGATCGAGTATAACAAAGTCCCCTGATAGAGTATAACAAAGTTCCCGGTCGAGTATAACAAAGGCCCTGATCGAGTATAACAAAGTCCCTGATCGAGTATAAATAAAGTCCCCCTGATTGAGTATAAATAAAAGATCCTAGTCGAGTATAACAAAGTCCCTGAATCGAGTATAACAAAGTCCCATGATAGAGTATGCAACAAAGGCTCCTGATCAAGTATAACAAAAGTCTTCAGATTGAGTATACCAAAGTTCTGATCGAAAAGCAATAAAGGGACCTGATCGAATATAACAAAGTCCCCTGATCGAGTATAAATACAAATCCCCTGGTCGAGTATAACAAAGGCCCCTGGTCGAGATTATAAACAAATTCTTGATCGTGTACAAGAAAGTCTCCTCTGATAGAGACATAACAAAGGTCCCTTGATCGAGTATAACAAAACCTCGATCGAGTATAACAAAAGTTTGATAGAGATATAACAAAGGCCCCTGAGCGAGATATAAAAAGTCCCTTGATCAGTATAACAAAGTCCCCTTTTTCGAGCATAACAAAGTCCCTGATCGAGTATAACAAAGGCCCCTTATTGAATGTAATAAAGTCCCTGATCGAGTATAAGCAACAAAGTTCTCTCAATCGAGTATAACAAAACCCTGATTGAGTATAAATAAAGTTCCCTGGTCGAGTATAACAAAGCCCCCGATCGAGTATAACAAAGTCCCTAATCGGAGTATAACAAAGACCCATGATAGAGTATAACAAAGGCCCTGATCAGGTATAACAAAGTCCCTTGATCGAGTATAACAAAGGTCTCCCCTAATTGAGTAAAAACAAAGTCCTGATCGAGTATAACAAAGTCCCCTGTTCGAGTATAACAAAGGCCCCTAAACGAGCATAACAAAGTCCCTGATCGAATATAACAAAGTCCCTGGTCGAGTATAACAAAAGTCCTTTAATGAGTGATAACAAAGTCCCATGATCGAGTACAACAGTCCCTGATCGTGAATAACAAAGTCCTCTGATCGAGCATAATCAAGTCCCCTGTCGAGTATAACAAAGTCCCCTGATCGATTAGTAACAAAGTCACCTTGATTGAGTATAACAACGTTCCTGGTCGAGTATAACAGCCCCCTGATCGAGTATAACAAAGTCCCCCGAACTGAGCATAAACAAAGTCTCTAATCGAGTATAACAAAGTCCCTCGATCGAGTATAACTTAGTCCCCTGGACGCGTATAACAAAGACCCTTAATCGAGAGTACAACAAAGTCCCCTGATCAACTCATAACAAAGTCCCTTGATCGAGTATAACCAAGTCCCTTGGCTAGGTCGAATGTAACAAAGGCCCCTGATCGAGTATAACAAAGTCCGCTGATCCTAGTGTATGGAACAACGCCTCTTATCGAGAGTAACTAAGTCACTTGATCAGTATAACAAAGTCCTGATCGAGTATAAATAATGTGCCTTAACGAGTATAACAAAGATCCCTGGTCGAGTATAACAAAGTTCCCTGATCAAGAATAATAAAGGAACCTGTCTGGAGTATATGTCCCTTGATCGAATATAACAAAGTCCCTGATCGAGAATAACAAAGTCCTTGATCGAGTATAACACAGTCCCCTGGTCGAGTATAACAAAGGCCCTTGGTCGATTATAACAAATTTCTGATCGAGTATAACAAAGTCCCCCTGATAGAGTATACTATAAGTCCCTTGATCGAGTATAACAAAGTCCCTGGATCGAGTATAACAAAGTTTTCTGAAAGAGTATATAACAAAAGGCCCCGAGCGAGTAGCAAAAAGTCCCTTTGATCAGTATAAATAAAGTCCTCTGTTCGAGTATAACAAAGTCCCTGATCGAGTATAACAAAAGGCCCCTTTATCGAATGTAATAAAGTTCCTGATCGAAAGTATAACAAAGTCCCCTAATCGAGTAATAACAAAGTCCCATGATAGAGTATAACAAAGGCCCCTGATCAAGTATAACAAAGTCCCTAGATCGAGAAGTGCAACAAAGGCCCTTATCGAGAGAAAGAAGTCCTTGATCAGTATAACAAAGTCCCCTGGTTGAGTATAACAAAGTCCTGATCTATAACGAAGTCCCTTTGATCGTGTATAACAAAGTCCCTGATCGAGTATAAATACAGTCACTTGATCGAGTATAACAAAAACCCCCTTATCGAGTATAACAAAGCTCTTCCTGCTGAGCATAACAGGGCCCCTAATCCAGCATAACAAAGTCCCATGATCGAGTATAAATAAAGTCCCTGGTCGAGTATAACAGCATCCTGGTCTAGTATAACAAAGTCCCATGATCGAGTATAACAAAGTCCACTGATCGTGAATAACAAAGTCCTATGATCGAGTATAACCAAGTCCCTGGTCGAGTATAGCAAAGCCCCCGATCTAGTATAACAAAGTCCCCTAATCGAGTATAACAAAGTCCCCTGATCGAGTATAACAAAGTCCTTAGTTCGGAGTATAAATCCATGTCCCTGGTCGAGCAGAACAAAGCCCATAAACGAGTATAACAAAAACCCCTGATCGACTTTAACACAGTCCCCTGGTCGATTATAACAAATTCTGATCGAGTATAACAAAGTCCCATGATCGAGTATAACAAAGTCCCTTATCGGGAGTAATGTTCCTTGATCAGTATAACAAATTCTGATCGAGTATAACAAAGTCCCTGATTGAGTATAACAAAGTCTGCTGGATGAGTACATAACAAAGATCCCTAATCGAGTATAACAAAGTCCCCTTGATCGACTATAACAAAGTCCCTGGTTGATTATAACAAATTTCCCTGATAGAATATATAACAAAGTCCCTGAAAGAGTATAACAAAGGCTCCTGATCGAGTATAACAAAGTCCCTTGATCAGTATAACAAAGTCCCTGATCGAGTATAACAAAGGTCCCCTGATCGAATGTAATAAAGTCCCTGGATCTAGTATAACAAAGTCCCCTGATCGAGTATAACAAATGAACGATCGAGTATAACAAAGGCCCTTGATCGAGTATAACAAAGTCCCTTGATCGAGTATACCAAACGAACCTTGACTGGTAACAAAGTTCCCTTGATCGAGTATAACAAAGTCCTCATCGAGTATAACAAAGTCACCTGATCGAGTATAACAAAGTCCCCTTTATCGAGTATAATAAAGCCCCCTTATGGAGCATAAAAGGCCCCTGATCGAGTATAACAAAGTTCCTCGGTCGAGGATAACAAAGTCCCTTGATCGAGAGAATACTGTGTCCACTGATCGAGTATAACAAAGTCCTCTGATCGAGTATAACAAAGGCCCTGATCGAGTATAACAAAGTCCTATGATCGAGTATAACAAAGTCCCCTGATCGAGTATAACAGTCCCTGGTCGAATGTAACAAAGCTACCTGATCGAGTATAACAAAGTCCCCTGGTCGAGTAAGTAACAAAGCTCCCTAATCAAGAAATAACAAAGGCCCATAATCGAGTATAACAAAGCCCCCTGTCGAGTATAACGAAGCCCTGATCGAGTATAACAAAGCCCCCTCATCGAGTATAACAAAGTCCCCTGGTCGAGTATAACAAAGTCCCCTGGTCGAGTATAACCAAGTCCCCTGGTCGAGTGTAACAAAGGCCCCTGATCGAGTATAACAACTTTCCTGATCGACTATAACAAAGTCCCTTTTGATAGAGTATAACAAAGCCCCGGATCGTATAACAAAAGTCCCCTGATCGAGAAGTAACAGTTGGCCTCTTATCGAGAGAGTAACAAAGTCCCTTGATCAGTATAACAAAAGTCCCCTGATCGAGTATAACAATGTCCTTCGGAACGAGTATAACAAAGTCCCCTGATCGAGTATAACAAAGTCCTTTGATCGAGTATAACAGCGCCCCTGATCGAGTGTGTAATAAAGTCCCTGATCGAGTATAACAAAGTCCTTTGATCGAGTATAACAAAGCGAACCTGATCGAGTATAACAAAGTCCTTTGATCGAGTATAACAAAGTCCTCATCGAGTATACCAAAGTCCCTTGATCGAGTATAACAAAGTTCCTGGTCGAGTATAACAAACCCTCTGACGAGTATAACAAAGTCCCCTAATCTAGTATAACAAAGTCCTCTGGTCGAGGATAAAAAGTCCTATGATCGAGTATATGAAAGTCCCTCGTCGAATAACAAAGTCCCCTGATCGAGTATAACCAAGCAAGTCCCCTGTCGAGTATAACAAAGTCCCCTGATCGAGTATATAACAAAGTCCCCTGATTGAGTATAACAAAGTTCCCTGGTCGAGTATAACAAACCCACCTGATCGAGTATAACAAAGTTCCCTGGTCGAGTATAGCAAAGGCCCCTAATCGAGCATACAACAAAGTCCCCCGATCGAGTATACCGAAAGTCCCCTGATAGAGTATAACAAAGTTCCCTGGTCGAGTATAACAAAGGCCCTGATCGAGTATAACAAAGTCCCCTGATCGAGTATATAACAAAGTCCCCCTGATTGGAGAGCAATAAAGATCCCTGGTCGAGTATAACAAAGTCCCCAATCGAGTATATAACAAAGTCCCATGATAGAGTATAACAAAGGCCTGGATCAAGTATAACAAAGTCTTCTGATTGAGTATAACAAAGTTCCCTGATCGAGTGTAAGCAATAAAGGACCTGATCGAATATATAACAAAGTCCCCTGATCGAGGATACAGTCCCCTGGTCGAGTATGTCAAAGGCCCCTGGTCGATTACAACAAATTCCCTTGATCGTGTATACAAGAAAGTCCCTTGATAGAGTATAACACAAAAGTCCCTGATCGAGTATAACAAAGTTTTCTTGATAGAGTATAACAAAGGCCCTGAGCGAGTATAAAAAGTCCCTTGATCAGTATAACAAAGTCCTCGAGTATAACAAAAGTCCTGATCGGAGTGGCAACAAAGTTCCCTAATCGAGTGCGCGAAAGTCCCCAGATTGAGTATAACAAAGTTCCCCTGGTCGAGTATAACAAAGCCCCTTGATCAGTATAACAAAGTCCCTAATCGAGTATAAAGACCCATGATAGAGTATAATGAAAGGCCCCTGATCAGGTATAACAAAGTCCCTTGATCGAGTATAACAAAGGCCCCAATTGAGTAAAACAAAGTCCCTGATCGAGTATAACAAAGTCCCCCTGTCTGAGCATAACAAAGGCCCCTTAAACGAGCATAACAAAGTCCCCGATCGAATATAACAAAGTCCCCTGGTCGAGTATAACAAAGTCCCTTAGTCGAGTATAACAAAGTCCCATGATCGAGTACAACAAAGTCCCCTGATCGTGAATAACAAAGTCCTCTGATCGAGTATAATCAAGTCCCCTGGTCGAGTATAACAAAGTCCCCCTGATCGATTATAACAAAGTCACCTGATTGAGTATAACAACGTTCCCTGGTCGAGTATAACAAAAGCCCCTGATCGAGTATAACAAAGTCCCCTAATCGAGTATAACAAAGTCTCCTAATCGAGTATAACAAAGTCCCTTGATCGAGTATAACTTAGTCCCCGACGCGTATAACAAAGACCCTTAATCGAGCATAACAAAGTCCCTTGATCAACTATAACAAAGTCCCTTTGATCGAGTATAACCAAGTCCCTTGTCGAATGTAACAAAGGCCACTCATCGAGTATAACAATGCCCCTGATCGACTATAACAGTCCCCTTATAGAGTATATAAATAAGTCTCCTGATCGAGTATAACAAAGTCCGCTGATCCTAGTATAACAATGGCCTCTTATCGAGAGTACCAAGTCACTTGGATCATATAACAAAGTCCCTGATCGAGTATAACAATGTGCCCTGAACGAGTATAACAAAGATCCCTGGTCGAGTATAACAAAGTTCCTGATCACATAGCCAATAAAGGAACCTGATCGAGTATAGCAAAGTCCCTGATCCAATATAACAAAGTCCCTGATCGAGAATAACAAAGTCCCTGATCGAGTATAAACCCCCCGCTGGTCGAGTATAACAGCGCCCCGGTCGATTATAACAAATTCTGATCGAGAGTATAACAAAGTCCCTGATAGCGTATAACAAAGGTCCCTGATCGAGTATAACAAAGTCCCTGATCGAGTATAACAAAGTTTTCTGAAAGAGTATAACAGCGTCTCTGAGCGAGTATAAAAAGTCCCTTGATCAGTATAACAAAGTCCTCTGTCTGAGTATAACAAAGTCCCTGATCGAGTATAACAAAGGCCCCTTATCGAATGTAATCGAGTATAAAAAAGTTCCCTGATCGAGTATAACAAAGTCTGATTGAGTATAACAAAAGTTCCTGGTCAAAGTATAAACCTCATCGGGTAAAACAAAGTCCTCATCAATTATAACAAAAGACCCATGATAAATTATAACAAGGCCCTGATCAGGTATAACAAAATCACCGATCGAGTATAACAAGGAACCCGGATCAGTATAAGAAGTCCCTGATCAGTATAAGAGTCCTGGTCAAATTAACAAAAGGCCCTAATCGAGCATAACAAGATCCCTAATCAGGTATAACAAAGTCCCTGGTCGAGTATAACAAAGTTCACAGTCGAAGTATAACAAAATCCCATGATCGAGTATAACAAAGTCCCTGATCGTGAATAACAAAGTCCCTGATCGAGTATACCAAGTCCTGGACGAGTATAACCAAAGATCCCCTGATCGATTATAACAAAGTCCCTATTTGAGTATAACAAAAGTTCACTGATCCCGAACAAACAAAGTCCTCTGATCGAGTAGAACAAATGCCCCTGATCGAGTATAACAAAGTAACCTGATCGAGTATAACAAAGTTACAAAGTACGAGGATAACAAAATTCCCTTGACAAATTTGATCGACTATAACAAAGTCCTATCATCGAGTATAACAAAGTCCCTTGATCGGGTATAACAAAGTCCTCTGATCGATATAATAGAGGCCCTGATCGAATAACAAAGACCCTGATCGAGATTAACAAACCCTGATCGAGTATAACAAAGTCCACTGGTCGAGTATAACAAAGTCCCCTGATCTAGTATAAAAAGGCCCTAATCGAGTATAACAAAGCCCCCTCATCGAGTATAACAAAGTCCCCTGGTCGAGTATAACAAAGGCCCCTAATCGAGCATAACAAAGTCCCCTGATCGAGTATAACAAAGTCCCGTTATTGAGTATAACAAGTCCTCTGATCGAGTATAACAAAGGCCCCTGATCGAGTATAACAAAGTCCCCTGATCGAGTATAACAATGTGCCCTGAACGAGTATAACAAAGTTCCCTGGTCGAGGATAACAAATTCCCTTGATCGAGTATAACAAAGTCCTCTCATCGAGTATAATAAAGTCCCTTGATCGGGTATAACAAAGTCCTCTGATCGAGTATAACAGGCCCTGATCGAGTATAACAAAGTCCCCTGATCGAGTATAACACAGTCAACTAATCGAGTATAACAAAAACCCCTTCTCGAGTATAACAAAGCCCCCAGCTGGAGCATAACAAAGGCCCCTCATCAAGTATGACAAAGTCCCTTGATTGAGTATAACAAAGTTCCCTGGTCGAGTATAAAAAGTCCTCTATCGAGTATAAATAAAGTCCCTGGTCGAGAATAACAGCGCCCCTAATCCAGCATATACAAAGTCCCCTGATCGAGAATAACAAAGTCCCTGGTCGAGTATAACAAAGTCCCCTGGTCTAGTATAACAAAGTCCCATGATCGAAAGTATAACAAAGTTCACTAATCGTGAATAAATAAGTCCCTGATCGAGCATAACCAAGTCCCCTGGTCGAGGCCAACAAAGTCCTCCTGATCGAGTATATATAACAAAGTCCTCGATTGAGTATGACAAAGTTCCCTGTCGAGTATAACAAAGCTCCCGTGATCTAGTATAACAAAGTCCCCTAACCGAGTATAAACAAAGTCCCCTGATCGAGTATAACAAAGTCCCTTGATCGAGTATAACCATGTCCCTGTCGAGGTTAACAGTTCTAAACGAGTATAACAAAAGTCCCCTCGATCGACTATAGCAAAGTCCCCTGGTCGATTATAACAAATTCTGATCGAGTATAACAAAGTCCCATGATAGAGTATAACAAAGTCCCGTAATAGAGTATAACAAATGCCCTGATCGAGTATAACAAAGTCCTTTGATCGAGTATAACAAAAGTCCCTTTATCGGGAGTAATGAAGTCCTTGATCAGTATAACAAAGTCCCTGATCGAGTATATAACAAAGTCCCTCAGATCGAGTATATCAAAGTCCGCTGATCGAGTATATAACAAAGACCCCTAATCGAGTATAACAAAGTCCTTGATCGACTATAACAAAGTCCCTGGTTGATTATAACAAATTCTGATCGGTATAACAAAGTCCCCTGATAGAGTATAACAAAGGCATCTGATCGAGTATAAATAAAGTCCCTTGATCAGTATAACAAAGTCCCTGATCGAGTATAACAAAGTCCCTGATCGAGTATAACAAAGTCCCCTAATCGAGAGGCAACAACAAAGTCCTCTGATCGAGTATAACAAAGGCCTCGATCGAATGTAATAAAGTCCCCTGATCTAGTATAACAAAGTCCCTGATCGGCGATAACAAAATGAACCTGATCGAGTATAACAAAGGCCCTTGATCGGCGGCAACAAAGTCCCCTGATCGAGTATATCAAAGTCCTCTGATCGAGTATACCAAACGAACCTGATCGAGTATAACAAAGTTCCTTGATCGAGTATAACAAAGTCCCTCATCGTGAGTATAATCAAAGTCACCTGATCGAGTATAACAAAGTCGCCTTATCGAGTATAATAAAGCCCCTGATGGAGCATACCAAAGGCCCCTGATCGAGTATAACAGTTCCTGGTTGAGGATAACAGTCCTTGATCGAGTATAATAAAAGTCAACTGATCGAGTATAACAAAGTTCCCTGATCGAGTATAACAAAGTCCCCTGATCGAGTATAACAAAGGCCCCTGATCGAGTATAACAAAGTCTCCCTGATCGAGTATAACAAAAAGTCCCCTGATCGAGTATAACAAAGTCCCCTGGTCGAATGTAACAAAGTCTCCTGATCGAGTATATAACAAAGTCCCCTAGTCGAGTATAACAAAGCTACCTTAATCAAGCATAACAAAGGCACATAATCGAGTATAACAGTTCTGCTCGAGTATAGCGAACCCCCTGATCGAGTATAACAAAATCCCCTGATCGAGTATAACAAAGTCACCTGATCGAGTATAACAAAGTCCCCTTATCGAGTAAAATAAAGCCCCCTGATGGAGCATAACAAAGGCCCCTCATCGAGTATAACAAAGCTCCATGGTCGAGGATAACAAAGTCCCATGATCGATTATAACAAATTCCCCTGATCGAGTATAACAAAGTACACTGATAGAGTATAACAAAGTCCCCTGATCGAGTATAACAAAGTCCCCTAATTGAGTATAACAAAGTTCCCTGGTCGTGTATAACAAACCCCCCTGATCGAGTATAACAAAGTTCCCTGGTTGAGTATAACAAAATCCCCTGGTCGAGTATAACAAAGCTCCCTGAGCAAGTATAACAAAGGCCCCTAATCGAGTATAACAAAGCCCCCTGCTCGAGTATAACGAGGCCCCCTGATCGAGTAAAACAAAGCCCCCTCATCGAGTATAACAAAGTCCCCTGGTCGAGTATAACAAAGTCCCCTGATCGAGTATAACACAGTCCTCTGATCGAGTATAACAAAGTTCCCTGATAGAGTATAATAAAGGAATCTGATCGAGTATTACAAAGTCCCCTGATCGAGTATAACACAGTCCTCTGATCGAGTATAAAAAAGGCCCCTGATCGAGTATAGAAAAGTCACTTGATCAGTATAACAAAGTCCCCTGATCGAGTATAACAAAGTCCCTGATCGAGTATAACAAAGTCCCCTGATCGAGTATAACACAGTCCTCTGATCGAGTATAACAAAGGCCCCTGATCGAATGTAATAAAGTCTCCTGATCAAGTATAACAAAGTCCCCTGATTGAGTATAACAAAGTTCCCTGATAGAGTATAATAAAGGAACCTGATCGAGTATATCAAAGTCCCCCTGATCGAGTATAACAAAGTCCCCTGATTGAGTATAACAAAGGCCCCTGATCGAGTATAAAAAGGTCCTTATCAGTATAACAAAGTCCCCTGATCAGAGTATAACAAAGTCCTGAGTCGAGTATAACAAAGGTCCCTTATCAGGTATAACACGGTTCCTGATCGGTATAACAAAGTCCCTTGATCAAGTATAACAAAGTCCCTTGATCAGTATAACAAAGTCCCCTGATCGAGTAAAACAAAGTCCTCTGATCGAGTATAACAAAGGCCCCTGATCGAATGTAATAAAGTCCCCTGATCGAGTATAACAAAGGAACCCGATTGAGTATATCAAAGCCACCTGATCGAGTATATCAAAAACCCCGTATCGAGTATAACAAAGCCCCCTCCTGGAGCATAACAAAGGCCCCTCATCAAGTATGACAAAGTCCCCTGATCAAGTATAACAAAGTTCCCTTGGCCAGTATAAAAAAGTCCCCTCATCGAGTATAACAAAGTCCCTGGTCGAGTATAACAAAGGCCCCTAATCCAGCATAACAAAGTCCTCTGATCGAGTATAACAAAGTCCCTGGTCGAGTATAACAAAGTCCCCTGGTCTAGTATAACAAAGTCCCATGATCGAGTATAACAAAGTTCACTGTTCGTGAATAACAAAGTCCCCTGATCAAGTATGACCAAGTCCCCTGGTCGAGTATAACAAAGTCCCCCTGATCGAGTATAACAAAATCCCCTGATTGAGTATAACAAAGTTCACTGGTCGAGTATAACAAAGCCCCCTGATCTAGTATAACAAAGTCCCCTGATCGAGTATAACAAAGTCCCTGATCGAGTATAACAAAGTCCCCTGATCGACTATAACAAAGTCCCTTGATCGATTATAACAAATTCCCCTGATCGAGTATAACAAAGTCCCCTTATCGGGAGTGACAAATTCCCTTGATCAGAATAAAAAAGTCCCCTGATCGAGTATAACGAAGTCCCTGATCGAGTATAACAAAGTCCTCTGATCGAGTATAACAAAGGCCCCTGCTCGAGTGTAATAAAGTCCCCTGATCGAGTATAACAAAGTCCCCTGATCGAGTATAACAAGGGAACCTGATCGAGTATAACAAAGTCCCTTGATCGAGTATAACAAAGTCCCCTCATCGAGTATAACAAAGTCCCCTCATCGAGTATAGCAAAGTCCCCTGGTCGAGTAAACCAAAGTCCCATGATCGAGTATAACAAAGTCCCCTGATCGTGAATAACAAAGTCCCCTGATCGTGAACAACAAAGTCCCCTGATCGAGTATAACAAAGTCCCCCTGATCGAGTATAACAAAGTTCCCTGGTCGAGAATAACAAAGCCCTCTGATCGCGTATAACAACGTCCCCTAATCGAGTATAAGAAAGTCTCCTAATCGAGTATAACAAAGTCTCTTGATCGAGTATAACTTTGTCCCCTGGACGAGTATAACAACGACCCCTAATCGAGTATAACAAAGTCCCCTGATCGACTATAACTAAGTCCCTTGATCGAGTATAACCAAGTCCCCTGATCGACTATAACAAAGTCCCCTGATAGAGTATAAAAAAGTCTCCTAATCGAGTATAACAAAGTCCCTTGATCGAGTATAACTTAGTCCCCTGGACGAGTATAACAAAGTCCCCTGATCGAGTATAACAAAGGCCTCTTATCGAGAGTAACAAAGTCCCTTGATCAGCATAACAATGTTCCCTGATCGAGTATAACTTAGTCCCCTGGACGAGTATAACAAAGTCCCCTGATCGAGTATAACAAAGGCCTCTTATCGAGAGTAACAAAGTCCCTTGATCAGTATAACAAAGTCCCTTGATCGGGTATAACAATGTCCTCTGTTTGAGTATAACAAAGGCCCCTGATCGAGTTTAACAAAGTCCCCTTATCGAGTATAACAAAGTCCCCTGATCGAGTATGACAAAGTCCCTTCATCAGTATAACAAAGTCCCCTGATCGAGTATAACAAAGTCCCTGATCGAATAATAACAAAGTCCCCTGATCGAGTATAACAAATTCCTCTGATCGAGTATAACAAAGGACCCTGATCGAATGTAATAATGTCCCCTAATCTAGTATAACAAAGTCCCCTGATCGAGTATAACAAATGAACCTGATCGAGTATAACAAAGGCCCTTGATCGAGTATAACAAAGTCTCTTGATCGAGTATAACTTTGTCCCCTGGACGAGTATAACAAAGACCCCTAATCGAGTATAACAAAGTCCCCTGATCGACTATAACTAAGTCCCTTGTTCGAGTATAACCAAGTCCCCTGATCGACTATAACAAAGTCCCCTGATAGAGTATAACAAAGTCTCCTAATCGAGTATAACAAAGTCCCTTGATCGAGTATAACTTAGTCCCCTGGACGAGTATAACAAAGTCCCCTGATCGAGTATAACAAAGGCCTCTTATCGAGAGTAACAAAGTCCCTTGATCAGTATAACAATGTTCCCTGATCGAGTATAACTTTGTCCCCTGGACGAGTATAACAAAGTCCCCTGATCGAGTATAACAAAGGCCTCTTATCGAGAGTAACAAAGTCCCTTGATCAGTATAACAAAGTCCCTTGATCGGGTATAACAATGTCCTCTGTTCGAGTATAACAAAGGCCCCTGATCGAGTATAACAAAGTCCCCTAATCGAGTATAACAAAGTCCCCTGATCGAGTATAACAAAGTCCCTTCATCAGTATAACAAAGTCCCCTGATCGAGTATAACAAAGTCCCTGATCGAGTATAACAAAGTCCCCTGATCGAGTATAACAAATTCCTCTGATCGAGTATAACAAAGGACCCTGATCGAATGTAATAATGTCCCCTGATCTAGTATAACAAAGTCCCCTGATCGAGTATAACAAATGAACCTGATCGAGTATAACAAAGGCCCTTGATCGAGTATAACAAAGTCCCCTGATAAAGTATAACAAAGTCACCTGATCGAGTATAACAATGGTTCCAGATCGAGTATAACAAAGTCCCTAGATCAGTATAACAAAGTCCCCTGATCGAGTATAACAAAGTCCCTAATCGAGTATAACAAAGTCCCCTGATCGAGTATAACAAAGTCCTCTGATCGAGTATACCAAACGAACCTGATCGAGTATAACAAAGTTCCTTGATTAAGTATAACAAAGTCCCCTCATCGAGTATAACAAAGTCCCCTGAACGAGTATAACCAAGTCCTATGATCTAGTATAACAAACTCCCCTGATCGTGAATAACAAAGTCCCCTGATTGTGAATAACAAAGTCCCCTGATCGAGTATAACAAAGTCCCCCTGATCGAGTATAACAAAGTTCCCTGGTCGAGTATAACAAAGGCCTCTTATCGAGAGTAACAAAATCCCTTGATCAGTATAACAATGTTCCCTGATCGAGTATAACTTAGTCCCCTGGACGAGTATAACAAAGTCCCCTAATCGAGTATAACAAAGGCCTCTTATCGAGAGTAACAAAGTCCCTTGATCAGTATAACAAAGTCCCTTGATCGGGTATAACAATGTCCTCTGTTTGAGTATAACAAAGGCCCCTGATCGAGTATAACAACGTCCCCTGATCGAGTATAACAAAGTCCCCTGATCGAGTATAACAAAGTCCCTTCATCAGTATAACAAAGTCCCCTGATCGAGTATAACAAAGTCCCTGATCGAGTATAACAAAGTCCTCTGATCGAGTATAACAAATTCCTCTGATCGAGTATAACAAAGGTCCCTGATCGAATGTAATAATGTCCCCTGATCTAGTATAACAAAGTCCCCTGATCGAGTATAACAAATGAACTTGATCGAGTATAACAAGTCCCTTGATCGAGTATAACAAAGTCCCCTGATCGAGTATAACAAAGTCACCTGATCGAGTATAACAATGGTTCCTGATCGAGTATAACAAAGTCCCTAGATCAGTATAACAAAGTCCCCTGATCGAGTATAACAAAGTCCCTAATCGAGTATAACAAAGTCCCCTGATCGAGTATAACAAAGTCCTCTGATCGAGTATACCAAACGAACCTGATCGAGTATAACAAAGTTCCTTGATCAAGTATAACAAAGTCCCCTCATTGAGTATAACAAAGTCCCCTGAACGAGTATAACCAAGTCCTATGATCGAGTATAACAAAGTCCCCTGATCGTGAATAACAAAGTCCCCTGATCGTGAATAACAAAGTCCCCTGATCGAGTATAACAAAGTCCCCCTGATCGAGTATAACAAAGTTCCCTGGTCGAGTATAACAAAGCCCCCCTGATCGAGTATAACAAAGTCCCCTAATCGAGTATAACAAAGTTTCCTAATCGAGTATAACAAAGTCCCTTGATCGAGTATAACTTAATCCCCTGGACGAGTATAACAAAGACCCCTAATCGAGTATAACAAAGTCCCCTGATCGACTATAGCAAAGTCCCTTGATCGAGTATAACCAAGTCCCCTGGTCAAGTGTAACAAAGGCCCCTGTTCGAGTATAACAACGTTCCCTGATCGACTATGACAAAGTCCCCTGATAGAGTATAACAAAAGCCCCTGATCGAGTATAACAAAGTCCCCTGATGGAGTATAACAAAGGCCTCTTATCGAGAGTAACAAAGTCCCTTGATCAGTATAACAAAGTCCCCTGATCGAGTATAACAATGTGCCCTGAACGAGTACAACAACGTCCACTCATCGAGTATAACAAAGTCCTCTGATCGAGTATAACAAAGGGCCCTGATCGAGTATAACAAAGTCTCCTGATCGAGTATAACAATGTGCCCTGAACTAGTATAACAAAGTCCCCTGATCGAGTATAACAAAGTCCTCAGATCGAGTATTACAAAGTTCCCTGGTCGAGGATAACAAATTCCCTTGATCGAGTATAACAAAGTCCTCTCATCGAGTATAACAAAGTCCCTTGATCGTGTATAAGAAAGTCACCTGATCGAGTATAACAAAGTCCCCTGGTCGAGTATAACAAAGTCCCCTGATCAAGTATAACAAAGGCCCCTAATCGAGTATAACAAAGTCCCCTGCTCGAGTATAACGAAGCCCCCTGAATCGAGTATAACAAAGTCCCCTGCTCGAGTATAACGAAGCCCCCTGATCGAGTATAACAAAGCCCCCTCATCGAGTATAGCAAAGTTTCCTGGTCGAGTATAACAAAGGCCCCTATTCGAGCATAACAAAGTTTTCTGATCGAGTATAACAAAGACCACTGGTCGAGTATAACAAAGTCCCCTAGTCGAGTATAACAAAGTCCCATGATCGAGTATAAAAAAGTCCCCTGATCGTGAATAACAAAGTCCCCTGATCGAGTATAACCAAGTCCCCTGGTCGAGTATAACAAATTCCCCTTATTGAGTATAAAAAAGTTCCCTGGTCAAGTATAATAAAGCCCCTTGATCAGTATAACAAAGTCCCCGATCGAGTATAACAAAGTCCCTGATCGAGTATAACACAGTCCCCTGATCGAGTATAACAAAGTCCTCTGATCGAGTATAACAAAGGCCCCTGATCGAATGTATTAAAGTCCCCTGATCGAGTATAACAAAGTCCCCTGATCGAGTATAACAAAGTCCCCTGATTGAATATAACAAAGTTCCCATGTCGAGTATAACAAAGCCCCCTGATCGAGTATAACAAAGTCCCCTAATCGAGTATAACAAAGTCCCATGATAGAGTATAACAAAGGCCCCTGATCAAGTATAACAAAGCCCCCTAATCGAGTATAACAAAGTCCCCTTATCGAGTATAACAAAGTCCCCTGATCGAATATAACAAAGTCCCCTGATCGAGTATAACAAAGCCCCTTAATCGAGTATAACACAGTTCCCCTGATCGAGTATAACAAAGCCCCTTGATCGAGTATAACAAAGGCCCCTTATCGAGAGAAACACCTTATCGAGAGAAACAAAGTCCCTTGATCAGTTTAACAAAGTCCCCTGGTGGAGTATAACAAAGTCCTTGATCGAGAATAACAAAGTCCCCTGATCGAGTATAACAAAGTCCTTTGATCGAGTATAACAAAGGCCCCTGATCGAATGTAATAAAGTCCACTGATCGAGTATAACAAAGGAACCCGATCGAGTAAAACAAAGTCCCTTGATCGAGTATAACAAAGTCCCCTGATCGAGTATAACACAGTCACCTGATCGAGTATAACAAAAACCCCTTATCGAGTATAACAAAGCCCCCTGCTGGAGCATAACAAAGGCCCTTCATCAAGTATGACAAAGTCCCTTGATCGAGTACAACAAAGTTCCTTGGTCCAGTATAAAAAAGTTCCCTCATCGAGTATAACAAAGTCCCCTAGTCGAGTATAACAAAGGCCCCTAATCCAGCATAACAAAGTCCCCTGATCGAGTATAACAAAGTCCCTGGTCGAGTATAACAAAGTCCCCTTATCGGGAGTGACAAATTCCCTTGATCAGTATAAAAAAAGTCCCCTGATCGAGTATAACAAAGTCCCTGATCGAGTATAACAAAGTCCTCTGATCGAGTATAACAAAGGCCCCTGCTCGAGTGTAATAAAGTCCCCTGATCGAGTATAACAAGGGAACCTGATCGAGTATAACAAAGTCCCTTAATCGAGTATAACAAAGTCCCCTCATCGAGTATAACAAAGTCCCCTCATCGAGTATAGCAAAGTCCCCTGGTCGAGTAAACCAAAGTCCCATGATCGAGTATAACAAAGTCCCCTGATCGTGAATAACAAAGTCCCCTGATCGTGAACAACAAAGTCCCCTGATCGAGTATAACAAAGTCCCCCTGATCGAGTATAACAAAGTTCCCTGGTCGAGCATAACAAAGCCCTCTGATCGAGTATAACAACGTCCCCTAATCGAGTATAAGAAAGTCCCCTGATCGAGTATAACAAAGTCCTCTGATCGAGTATACCAAACGAACCTGATCGAGTATAACAAAGTTCCTTGATCAAGTATAACAAAGTCCCCTCATCGAGTATAACAAAGTCCCCTGAACGAGTATAACCAAGTCCTATGATCGAGTATAACAAAGTCCCCTGATCGTGAATAACAAAGGCCCCTGATCGAGTATAACAACGTTCCCTGATCGACTATGACAAAGTCCGCTGATAGAGTATAACAAAGGCCCCTGATCGAGTATAACAAAGTCCCCTGATCGAGTATAACAAAGGCCTCTTATCGAGAGTAACAAAGTCCCTTGATCAGTATAACAAAGTCCCCTGATCGAGTATAACAATGTGCCCTTAACGAGTACAACAAAGTCCACTCATCGTGTATAACAAAGTCCTCTGATCGAGTATAACAAAGGCCCCTGATCGAGTATAACAATGTCTCCTGATCGAGTATAACAATGTGCCCTGAACTAGTATAACAAAGTCCCCTGATCGAGTATAACAAAGTCCTCAGATCGAGTATTACAAAGTTCCCTGGTCGAGGATAACAAATTTCCTTGAGCGAGTATAACAAAGTCCTCTCATCGAGTATAACAAAGTCCCTTGATCGGGTATAACAAAGTCACCTGATCGAGTATAACAAAGTCCCCTGGTCGAGTATAACAAAGTCCCCTGATCAAGTATAACAAAGGCCCCTAATCGAGTATAACAAAGTCCCCTGCTCGAGTATAACGAAGCCCCCTGATCGAGTATAACAAAGCCCCCTCATCGAGTTTAGCAAAGTTCCCTGGTCGAGTATAACAAAGGCCCCTATTCGAGCATAACAAAGTTTTCTGATCGAGTATAACAAAGACCACTGGTCGAGTATAACAAAGTCCCCTGGTCGAGTATAACAAAGTCCCATGATCGAGTATAAAAAAGTCCCCTGATCGTGAATAACAAAGTCCCCTGATCGAGTATAACCAAGTCCCCTGGTCGAGTATAACAAATTCCCCTTATTGAGTATAAAAAAGTTCCCTGGTCAAGTATAATAAAGCCCCTTGATCAGTATAACAAAGCGCCCGATCGAGTATAACAAAGTCCCTGATCGAGTAGAACACAGTCCCCTGATCGAGTATAACAAAGTCCTCTGATCGAGTATAACAAAGGCCCCTGATCGAATGTATTAAAGTCCCCTGATCGAGTATAACAAAGTCCCCTGATCGAGTATAACAAAGTCCCCTGATTGAATATAACAAAGTTCCCATGTCGAGTATAACAAAGCCCCCTGATCGAGTATAACAAAGTCCCCTAATCGAGTATAACAAAGTCCCATGATAGAGTATAACAAAGGCCCCTGATCAAGTATAACAAAGTCCCTTGATCGAGTATAATAAAGGCCCCTTATCGAGAGAAACACCTTATCGAGAGAAACAAAGTCCCTTGATCAGTATAACAAAGTCCCCTGGTGGAGTATAACAAAGTCCTTGATCGAGAATAACAAAGTCCCCTGATCGAGTATAACAAAGTCCTTTGATCGAGTATAACAAAGGCCCCTGATCGAATGTAATAAAGTCCACTGATCGAGTATAACAAAGGAACCCGATCGAGTATAACAAAGTCCCTTGATCGAGTATAACAAAGTCCACTGATCGAGTATAACACAGTCACCTGATCGAGTATAACAAAAACCCCTTATCGAGTATAACAAAGCCCCCTGCTGGAGCATAACAAAGGCCCTTCATCAAGTATGACAAAGTCCCTTGATCGAGTACAACAAAGTTCCTTGGTCCAGTATAAAAAAGTTCCCTCATCGCGTATAACAAAGTCCCCTAGTCGAGTATAACAAAGGCCCCTAATCCAGCATAACAAAGTCCCCTGATCGAGTATAACAAAGTCCCTGGTCGAGTATAACAAAGTCCCCTAGTCTAGTATAACAAAGTCCCATGATCGAGTATAACAAAGTCCACTGATCGTGAATAACAAAGTCCCCTGATCGAGTATAACCAAGTCCCCTGGTCGAGTACAACAAAGTCCCCCTGATCGAGTATAACAAAGTCCCCTGATTGTGTATAACAAAGTTCCCTGGTCGAGTATAACAAAGCCCCCTCATCGAGTATAACAAAGTCCCCTAATCGAGTATAACAAAGTCCACTGATCGAGTATAACAAAGTCCCTTGATCGAGTATAACCATGTCCCCTGGTCGAGCATAACAAAGCCCCTAAACGAGTATAACAAAGTCCCCTGATCGACTATAACAAAGTCCCCTGGTCGATTATAACAAATTCCCCTGATCGAGTATAACAAAGTCCCATGATAGAGTATAACAAAGTCCCGTGATAGAGTAGAACAAATGCCCCTGATCGAGTATAACAAAGCCCCCTCATCGAGTATAACAAAGTCCCCTGGTCGAGTATAACAAAGGCCCCTAATCGAGCATAACAAAGTTTTCTGATCGAGTATAACAAAGACCACTGGTCGAGTATAACAAAGTCCCCTGGTCGAGTATAACAAAGTCCCATGATCGAGTATAACAAAGTCCCCTGATCGTGAATAACAAAGTCCCCTGATCGAGTATAACAAAGTCCCATGATAGAGTATAATAAAGTCCCGTGATAGAGTATAACAAATGCCCCTGATCGAGTATAACAAAGCCCCCTCATCGAGTATAACAAAGTCCTCTGGTCGAGTATAACAAAGGCCCCTAATCGAGCATAACAAAGTTTTCTGATCGAGTATAACAAAGACCACTGGTCGAGTATAACAAAGTCCCCTGGTCGAGTATAACAAACTCCCATGATCGAGTATAACAAAGTCCCCTGATCGTGAATAACAAAGTCCCCTGATCGAGTATAACCAAGTCCCCTGGGCGAGTATAACAAATTCCCCTTATTGAGTATAAAAAAGTTCCCTGGTCAAGTATAACAAAGCCCCTTGATCAGTATAACAAAGTCCCCGATCGAGTATAACAAAGTCCCTGATCGAGTATAACAAAGTCCCCTCATCGAGTATAACAAAGTCCTCTGATCGAGTATAACAAAGTCCCCTGATCGAGTATAACAAAGTCCCTTGAGTGAATATATCAAAGTTCCCATGTCGAGTATAACAAAGCCAACCTGATCGAATATAACAAAGTCCCCTAATCGAGTATAACAAAGTCCCATGATAGAGTATAACAAAGGCCCCTGATCAAGTATAACAAAATCCCTTGATCGAGTATAACAAAGGCCCCTTATCGAGACAAACACCTTATCGAGAGAAACAAAGTCCCTTGATCAGTATAACAAAGTCCCCTGGTCGAGTATAACAAAGTCCTTGATCGAGAATAACAAAGTCCCCTGATCGAGTATAATAAAGTCCCCTGATCGTGAATAACAAAGTCCCCTGATCGAGTATAACAAAGTCCCATGATAGAGTATAACAAAGTCCCGTGATAGAGTATAACAAATGCCCCTGATCGAGTATAACAAAGCCCCCTCATCGAGTATAACAAAGTTCTCTGGTCGAGTATAACAAAGGCCCCTAATCGAGCATAACAAAGTTTTCTGATCGAGTATAACAAAGGCCCCTGATCGAATGTAATAAAGTCCCATGATCGAGTATAACAAAGGAACCCGATCGAGTATAACAAAGTCCCTTGATCGGGTATAACAAAGTCCCCTGATCGAGTATAACACAGTCACCTGATCGAGTATAACAAAAACCCCTTATCGAGTATAACAAAGCCCCCTGCTGGAGCATAACAAAGGCCCCTCATCAAGTATGACAAAGTCCCTTGATCGAGTACAACAAAGTTCCTTGGTCGAGTATAAAAAAGTCCCCTCATCGAGTAAAACAAAGTCCCCTATTCGAGTATAACAAAGGCCCCTAATCCAGCATAACAAAGTCCGCTGATCGAGTATAACAAAGTCCCTGGTCGAGTATAACAAAGTCCCCTGGTCTTGTATAACAAAGTCCCATGATCGAGTATAACAAAGTCCACTGATCGTGAATAACAAAGTCCCCTGATCGAGTATAACCAAGTCCCCTGGTCGAGTACAACAAAGTTCCCCTGATCGAATGTAATAAAGTCCCCTGATGTAGTATAACAAAGTCCCCTGATCGAGTATAACAAATGAACCTGATCGAGTATAACAAAGGCCCTTGATCGAGTATAACAAAGTCCCCTGATCGAGTATAACAAAGTCCTCTGATCGAGTATACCAAACGAACCTGATCGAGTATAACAAAGTTCCTTGATCGAGTATAACAAAGTCCCCTCATTGAGTATAACAAAGTCACCTTATCGAGTATAACAAAGTCCCCTTATCGAGTATAATAAAGCCCCCTGATGGAGCATAACAAAGGCCCCTGATCGAGTATAACAAAGTACCCTGGTCGAGGATAACAAAGTCCCTTGATCGAGTATAACAAAGTCCACTGATTGAGTATAACAAAGTCCCCTGATCGAGTATAACAAAGTCCCCTGATCGAGTATAACAAAGTCCCCTGGTCGATTGTAACAAAGTCACCTGATCGAGTATAACAAAGTCCCCTGGTCGAGTATAACAAAGCTCCCTAATCAAGTATAACAAAGGCCCATAATCGAGTATAACAAAGCCCCCTGCTCGAGTATAGCGAAGCCCCCTAATAGAGTATAACAAAGCCCCCTCATCGAGTATAACAAAGTCCCCTTGGTCGAGTATAACAAAGTCCCCTGGTCGAGTATAACCAAGTCCCCTGGTCGAGTGTAACAAAGGCCCCTGATCGAGTATAACAAAGTCCCCTGATCGAGTATAACAAAGGAACCTGATCGAGTATAACAAAGTCCTTTGATCGAGTATAACAAAGTCCCCTCATCGAGTATAACAAAGTCCTCTGATCGAGTATAACAAAGTTCCCTGGTCGAGTATAACAAACCCCCCTGATCGAGTATAACAAAGTCCCCTAATCTAGGATAACAAAGTCTTCTGGTCGAGTATAAAAAAGTCCTATGATCGAGTATATCAAAGTCCCTTGATCGAGTATAACCAAGTCCCCTGGTCGAGTATAACAAAGTCCCCCTGATCGAGTATAACAAAGTCCCCTGATTGAGTATAACAAAGTTCCCTGATCGAGTATAATAAAGGAACCTGATCGAGTATAACAAAGTCCCTTGATCGAATATGACAAAGTCCCCTGATCGAGTATAAGAAAGTCCCCTGATCGAGTATAACAAAGTCCCCTGGTCGAGTATAACAAAGGCCCCTGGTCGATTATAACAAATTCCCCTGATCGAGAATAGCAAATTCCCCGATAGAGTATAACAAAGTCCCCTGATAGAGTATAACAATGTCCCCTTATCGAGTATAACAAAGTCCCCTGATAAAGTATAACAAAGGCCCCTGATCTAGTATAAAAAATTCCCTTGATCAGTATAACAAAGTTCTCTGATCGAGTATAACAAAGGCCCCTGATCGAATGTATTAAAGTCCCCTGATCGAGTATAACAAAGTCCCCTGATCGAGTATAACAAAGTCCCCTGATTGAGTATAACAAAGTTCCCTGGTCGATTATAGCAAATTCCCCTGATCGAGAATAGCAAATTCCCCGATAGAGTATAACAAAGTCCCCTGATAGAGTATAACAATGTCCCCTGATCGAGTATAACAAAGTCCCCTGATAGAGTATAACAAAGGCCCCTGATCTAGTAAAAAAATTCCCTTGACCATTATAACAAAGTCCTCTGATCGAGTATAACAAAGGCCCCTGATCGAATGTAATAAAGTCCCCTGATCGAGTATAACAAAGTCCCCTGATCGAGTATAACAAAGTCCCCTGATTGAGTATAACAAAGTTCCCTGGTCGAGTATAACAAAGCCCCCTAATCGAGTATAACAAAGTCTCCTAATCGAGAATAACAAAGTCCCATGATAGAGTATAACAAAGGCCTCTGATCAAGTATAACAAAGTCCCCTGATTGAGTATAACAAAGTTCCCTGATAGAGTATAACAAAGTCCTCTGATCAAGTATAACAAAGTCCCCTGATTGAGTATAACAAAGTTCCCAGATAGAGTATAATAAAGGAACCTGATCGAGTATAACAAAGTCCCTTGATCGAGTATAAAAAAATCCTCTGATCGAGTATAACAAAGTCCCCTCATCGAGTATAACAAAGTCCTCTGATCGAGTATAACAAAGTTCCCTGGTCGAGTATAACAAACCCCCCTGATCAAGTATAACAAAGTCCCCTAATCTAGGATAACAAAGTCTTCTGGTCGAGTATAAAAAGTCCTATGATCGAGTATATCAAAGTCCCCTGATCGTGAATATCAAAGTCCCCTGATCGAGTATAACCAGGTCCCCTGGTCGAGTATAACAAAGTCCACCTGATCGAGTATACCAAAGTCCCCTGATTGAGTATAACAAAGTCCCCTGATCGAGTATAACAAAGTCCTCTGGGTGAGTATAACAAAGTCCCCCTGATCGAGTATAACAAAGTCCCTTGATCGAGTATAACCAAGTCCCCTGGTCGAGGATAACAAAGTCCCCCTGATCGAGTATAACAAAGTCCCCTGATTGAGTATAACAAAGTTCCCTGATCGATTATAATAAAGGAACCTGATCGAGTATAACAAAGTCCCTTGATCGAATATGACAAAGTCCCCTGATCGAGTATAACAAAGTCCCCTGATCGAGTATAACAAAGTCCCCTGGTCGAGTATAACAAAGGCCCCTGGTCGATTATAACAAATTCCCCTGATCGAGAATAGCAAATTCCCCGATAGAGTATAACAAAGTCCCCTGATAGAGTATAACAAAGTCCCCTGATCGAGTGTAACAAAGTCCCCTGATAGAGTATAACAAAGGCCCCTGATCGAGTATAAAAAATTCCCTTGATCAGCATAACAATGTCCTCTGATCGAGTATAACAAAGCCCCTGATCGAATGTAATAAAGTCCCCTGATCGAGTATAACAAAGTCCCCTGATCGAGTATAACAAAGTCCCCTGATTGAGTATAACAAAGTTCCCTGCTCGAGTATAACAAAGCCCCCTGATCGAGTATAACAAAGTCCAATAATCGAGTATAAGAAACTCCCATGATAGAGTATAACAAAGGCCTCTGATCAAGTATAACAAAGTCCCCTGATTGAGTATAACAAAGTTCCCTGATAGAGTATAATAAAGGAACCTAATTGAGTATAACAAAGTCCCTTGATCGAATATAACAACGTCCCCTGAACGAGAATAACAAAGTCCCCTGATCGAGTATAACACAGTCCCCTGGTCGAGTATAACAAAGGCCCCTGGTCGATTATAACAAATTCCCCCGATCGAGTATAACAAAGTCCCCTGATAGAGTATACCAAAGGCCCCTGAGCGAGTATTAAAAAGTCCCTTGATCAGTATAACAAAGTCCCCTGTTCGAGTATAACAAAGTCCCTGATCGAGTATAACAAAGGCCCCTTATCGAATGTAATAAAGTCCCCTGATCGAGTATAACAAAGTTCCCTGATCGAGTATAACAAAGTCCCATGATAGAGTATAACAAAGGCCTCTGATCAAGTATAACAAAGTCCCCTGATTGAATATAACAAAGTTCCCTGATAGAGTATAATAAAGGAACCTGATCGAGTATAACAAAGTCCCTTGATCGAGTATAAAAAATCCTCTGATCGAGTTTAACAAAGGCCCCTGATCGAGTGTAATAAAGGCCCCTGATCGAGTATAACAAAGTCCCTTGATCGAGTATAACAAAGACCCCTGATCGAGTATAACAAAGGCCCCTAATCGAGCATAACAAAGTCCCCTGATCGAGTATAACAAAGTCCCCTGGTCGAGTATAACAAAGTCCCTTAGTCGAGTATAACAAAGTCCCATGATCGAGTATAACAAAGTATCCTCATCGTGAATAACAAAGTCCCCTGATCGAGTATAACCAAGTCCCCTGGTCGAGTATAACAAAGTCCCCCTGATCGATTATAACAAAATCCCCTGATTCAGTTTAACAAAGTTCCCTGGTCGAGTATAACAAAGCCCCCTAATCGAGTATAACAATGTCCTCTAATCGAGTATAACAAAGTCTCCTAATCGAGTATAACAAAGTCCCTTGATCGAGTATAACTTAGTCCCCTGGACGAGTATAACAAAGACCCCTAATCGAGTATAACAAAGTCCCCTGATCGACTATAACAAAGTCCCTTGATCGAGTATAACCAAGTCCCTGGTCGAGTGTAACAAAGGCCACTGATCGGGTATAACAACGTTCCCTGATCGACTATAACAAAATCCCCTGATAGAGTATAACAAATGCCCCTGATCGAGTATAACAAAGTCCCCTGATCGAGTATAACAAAGGCCTCTTATGGAGAGTAACAAAGTCCCTTGATCAGTATAACAAAGTCCCCTGATCGAGTATAACAATGTGCCCTGAACGAGTATAACAACGTCCGCTGATCGAGTATAACAAAGACCCCTAATCGAGTATAACAAAGTCCCCTGATCGACTATAACAAAGTCCCCTGGTCGATTATAACACATTCCCCTGATCGAGTATAACAAAGTCCCCTGAGAGAGTTTAACAAAGGCTCCTCATCGAGTATAACAATGTCCCTTGATCAGTATTACAAAGTCCCCTGATCGAGTATAAGAAAGTCCCTGATCGAGTATAACAAAGTCCCCTGATCGAGTATAAAAAGTCCTCTGATCGAGTATAACAAAGGCCCCTGATCGAGTATAACAAAGTCCCCTGATCGAGTATAACAAAGTCCCCTGATTGAGTATAACAAAGTCCCCTGGTCGAATGTAATAAAGTCACCTGATCGAGTATAACAAAGTCCCCTGGTCGAGTATAACAAAGCTCCCTAATCACGTATAACAAAGGCCCATAATCGAGTATAACAAAGCCCCCTGCCCGAGTATAGCGAAGCCCCCTGATCGAGTATAACAAAGCCCCCTCATCGAGTATAACAAAGTCCTATTGGTCGAGTATAACAAAGTCCCCTGGTCGAGTATAACCAAGTCCCCTGGTCGAGTGTAACAAAGGCCCCTGATCGAGTATAACAATGTCCCCTGAACGAGTATAACAAAGTCCCCTGATAGAGTATAACAAAGTCCCCCTGATCGAGTATAACAAATTCCCTTGATCGAGTATAACAAAGTACCCTGATAGAGTATAACAAAGTCCCCTGATAGAGTATAACAAAGTCCCCCTGATCGAGTATAACAAAGTCCCCTTATTGGGTATAACAAAGTTCCTGGTCGAAAGGTATAACAAGCCCCCTGATCCCGAGTATAACAAAGTTCCCTGGTCGAGTATAGCGAGATCCCCTGGTCAGTATAACAAGCTCCCTGAGCAAGTATAACAAAGGCCCTAATCGAGTATAACAAGCCCCCTGCTCGAGTATAGCAAGGCCCCCTGATCGAGAGTAAAACAAAAGAGCCCCCTCATCGAGTATAACAAAGTCCCCTGATAGGTATAACAAAGGAGCCTGATCAGGTATAACAAAGTCCCTGATCGGGTAGCAGGCCTTATCGAGGTAACAAGTCACATGATCAGTATAACAAAGTCCCTGATCTGGTATAACAATGTCCTGAACAGTATAACAAGTCCCTGATCGAGTATAACAAAGTCCTCTGATCAGTACAACTTAAAGGCCCCTGCTCGAGTGTAAATAAAGTCCCCTGATCGAGTATAACAAAGTCCCTGATCGAGTATAACAAAGGAACCTGATTGAGTGCTCTGAAGTCCCTGATCGAGTATAACAAAGGCCTCTTATCGAGTATCAAAGTCCCTTGATCAGTATAACAATGTTCCTGATCAGTATAACTTTGTCCCTGGACGAAGTATAACAAAGTCCCTGATCGAGTATAACAAAAGGCCTCTTATCGAGAGTAACAAAGTCCCTTGATCAGTATAACAAAGTCCCTTGATCAGGTATAACAATGTCCTCTGTTCGAGTATAACAAAGGCCCTGATCAGGTATAACAAAGTCCTAATCAGTATAACAATGTCCCTGATCGAGTATAACAAAGTCCCTTCATCAGTATAACAAAGTCCCTGATCAGTATAACAAATTCCTGATCAGGTATAACAAAGTCCCCTGATCAGTATAACAAATTTCTCTGAAGTCGAGTATAACAAGAGACCCTGATCGAATTTAATAAAATCCCTGATCTAGTATAACAAAGTCTCCTGGTCCAGTATAACAAATGAACCTGATCGAGTATAACAAAGGTATGATCGAGTATAACAATTCCCTGATCGAGTATAACAAAGTCACCTGATGAGTAACAATGGTTCTGATCAGGTATAACAAAGTCCCTAGATCAGTATAACAAAGTCCCTGATCGAGTATAACAAAGTCCTAATCGAGTATAACAAAAGTCCCTCATCAGAGTATAACAAAGTCCCCTGAACGAGAGTATAACCAAGTCCTATGATCAGTATAACAAAGTCCCCTGATCGTGAATAACAATTCCCCTGATCGTGAATAACAAAGTCCCCTGATCGAGTATAACAAAGTCTCCTGATCCCGAGCATAACAAAGTTCCCTGGTCAGTATAACAAGCCTCATCGAGTATAACAAAGTCCCATAATCAGTATAACAAAGTTTCCTAATCGACTTTATAACAAAGTCCCTTGATCAGGTAACTTAATCCCTGGAGGAAATATAACAAAGGCCCCTAATCCGAGTATAACAAAGTCCCTGATCGACTATAACAAAGTCCCTTGATCGAGTATAGCAAGTCCTGGTCAAAGTGTATAAAAGGCTATTCGAAAGTATAACAAAGTCCCTCTCATAGAAAGTATAACAAAGGCCCTGATCAGGAGTATAACAAAGTCCCTGATCGAGTATAACAAAGGCTCTTATCGAGAATAACAAAGTGCCAGTCAGTATAACAAAGTCCCCTGATCGAGTACCAACAGTAATGTGCCCCTGAACGAGTTCAACAAAGTCCCCTCATCCCGAGTATAACAAAGTCCTCTGATCGAGTATAATAAAGGCCCTGATCGAGTATAACAAAGTCCCTGATCGGAAGTATAACAATGTGCCCTGAACAGTATAATAAGTCCCTGATCGAGTATAACAAAGTCCTCAAATCGAGTATAAGGCCCTGATCGAGTATAACAAAGTTCACAATTAAAGAGACCATAAATTCCCTTCGCCGAGTATAACAAAGTTCTCATCGGGCTAACAAAAGTCCTTGATCAAGGATATAACAAAGTCCTCTGATCGAGTATAACAAAGGCCCCTGATCGAGTATAACAAAGTCCCCTGATCAGGCTAACTAGAGTCCCTGATCGAGGTATAACAAGGAACCTGATCGAGTATAGCAAAAGTCCTTTGATCGAGGTATAACAAAGTCCCCTCATCAGTATAACAAAGTCCCTAATCAGTATAACCAAGTCCCTGGTCAGTATAACAAAGTCCCCCTGATCGAGTATAACAAATTCCTGATTGAGTATAACAAAGTCCCTGATCAAAAGTATAACAAAGTCCCTGGTTGAGTATAACAAAGTCCCCTGATCAGGTATAACAAAGTCCCTTGATCGAGTATAACCAAGTTCCCTGGTCGAGAGTATAACAAGTCCCCCTGATCGAGTATATCAAAGTCCCTGATTGAGTATAACAAAGTTCCCTGATCGAGTATAATAAAAGGAACCTGATCGAGTATAACAAAGTCCCTTGATCGAATATAACAAAGTCCCTGATCGAGAGTATAACAAAGTCCCTGATCGAGTATAACAAAGTCCCTGGTCGAGTATAAAGGCCCCTGGTCGATTAAACAAATTCCCTGATCGAGAATAACAAATTCTGATAAGAGGTATAACAAAAGTCCCTGATAGAGTACCAAACAAAAGGGTCTCCTGATCGAGTATAACAAGTCCCTGATAGAGAGTATAACAAAGGCCCTGATCGTGTATAAAAATTTCCCTTGATGATATAACAAGTCCTCTGATCGAGTATAACAAAGGCCCCTGATCCAGATATAATAAAGTCCCTGATCAAGTATAACAAGTCCCCTGATCCGAGTATAACAAAGTCCCTGATTGAGTATAACAAAGTTCCCTGGTCGAGTATAACCAAGCCCCCTGATCAGTATAAGAAAGTCCCTAATCGAGGTATAGCAAGTCCCATGATAGAGAGTATAACAAAGGCCTCTGATGCAGTATAACAAAGTCCCCTGATTGAGTATAACAAAGTTCCCTGATAGAGCATAATAAAGGAACATGATCGAGAGTATAACAAAGTCCCTTGATCCAGATATAACAACGTCCATGATCGAGAATAACAAAGTCCCCTGATCCGAGTATAACACAGTCCCTGGTCGAGTATAACAGGCCCCTGGTCGATTATAACAAATTCCCCTGATCGAGTATAACAAAGTCCCTGATAGAGTATAACAAAGGCCCTGAGCGAGGATAAAGTCCTTTATTGGTATAACAAAGTCCCTGTTCGAGTATAACAAAGTCCTTTATCAGGTATAACAAAGTACACTTATCAGATGTAATAAGATCCCTGATCGAGTATAACAAAGTTCCTGATCGAAAGGTATAATAAAGTCTCATGATAGAGAGTATAACAAGGCCTCTGATCAGGTATAACAAAGTCCCTGATTGAGTATAACAAGTTCCCTGATAGAGTATAATAAAGGAACCTGATCAGGTATAACAAAAGTCCCTTGATTGAGTATAAAAATCCTCTGATCGAGTATAACAAGGCCTGATCGAGGTAATAAAGGCCCTGATCAAAGGTTTAACAAAGTCCCTGATCGAGTATAACAAAGTCCCTGGTCGAGTATAACAAAGGCCCTAATCGAGCATAACAAAGTCCCTGATCGAGTATAACAAAGTCCCCTGGTCGAGTATAACAAAGTCCCTTAGTCGAAAGGAGTATAACAAGTCCCATGATCGAGTAAAACAAAGTATCCTCATCGTGAATAACAAAGTCCCTGATCAGGTATAACCAAGTCCCTGGTCAAGGTATATAAGCCCCCTGATCCAGGTATAACAATGTCCTCTAATCGAGAGTAACAAAGTCTCTAATCGAGTATAACAAAGTCCCTTGATCGAGAGTATAACTTAGTCCCCTGGACAGAGTATAACAAAGACCCTAATCGAGAGTATAACAAGAGTCCTTATCGACTATAGCAAAGTCCATGATTGAGTATAGCCAAGTCCCCTGGTCGGGTACCAACAAGGCCACTGATCGAGTATGACAACGTTCCTGATCGACTATAACAAGTCCCTGATAGAGTATAACAAATGCCCCTGATCGAGTATAATAAAGTCCTGACCGAGTATAGCGAGGCTCTTATGGAGAGTAACAAAGTCCCTTCATCAGTATAACAAAGTCCCTGATCGAGTATAACAATGTGCCCTGAACGAGTATAACAAAGTCCGCTGATCGAGTATAACAAAGACCCTAATCAGGTATAACAAAGTCCCTGATCGGCTATAACAAAGTCCCTGGTCGATTATAACATTCCGCTGATCGGTATAACAGTCCGCTGATCGAGTATAAAGAAGACCCCTAATCGAGTATAACAAAGTCCCTGATCGACTATAACAAAGTCCCTGGTCTGATTATAACACATTCCGCTGATCGAGTATAACAAAGTCCTGAAGTATAACAAAGGCTCTCATCGAGTATAACAAGGCCCTTGATCAGTATTGCAAAGTCCCTGATCACAGTATAGCAAGTCCTGATCGAGTATAGTCCCTGATCAGGTATAACAAAGTCTCTGATCGAGGTATAACATAGGCCCCTTATCAAATGTGATAAAGTCCCCTGATCTAGTATAACAAAGTCCCTGATCGAGAAAACAAATTAACCTGATCGAGTAACAAGGCCCTTGATCAGGTAGCAACAAAAGGCTCCTCATCGAGTATAACAAAGTCCCTTGATCAGTATAACAAAGTCCCTGATCAGGTATAACAAAGTCCTAATCGAGTATAACAAAGTCCCTTATCAGGTATAATAAAGCCCCTGATGGAGCATAACAAGGCCCCGATCGAGTATAACAAAGCTCCTGGTCGAGGATAACAAACGAACATGATCGAGTAAACAAAAAGTTCCTTGATCAGTATAACAAAGTCCCGTGATCGAGTATAACAAAGTCACCTGATCGGAGGTATAACAAAGTCCCTTATCAGTATAATAAAAGCCCTGATGGAGCATAACCACAAAGGCCCTGAACGAGTATAACAAAGCTCCCTGGTCGAGGATAACAAAGTCCCCTGATCGATTATAACAAATTCCCTTGATCAGTATAACAAAGTTCCCTGATCGAGTATAACAAAGTACCTGATCGAGTATAACAAAGTCCCCTGATCGAGTATAACACAGTCCTCTGATCGAGTATAACAAAGGCCCCTGATCCAATGTAATATGGTCCCCTGATCGAGTATAACAAAGTCCCCTGATCGAGTATAACAAAGTCCCCTGATTGAGTATAACAAAGTTCCCTGGTCGAGAGTATAACAATGCCAACTAATCGAGTATAACAAAGTCCCCTAATCGAGTATAACAAAGTCCATAGTAGAGTATAACAAAGGCCCTAATCAGAGTATAACAAAGTCCCTTGATCGAGTATAACAAAGGCCCTTATCAGGAGAAACAAAGTCCCTTGATCCAGTATAACAAGTCCACTGATCGAGAGTATAACAAAATCACTCTGATCGAAAGTATAACCAGGCCCCTGATCAGATGTAATAAAGTCCCTGATCGAGTACAGCAAAGGGAGACCCGATCGAGTATAACAAAAGTCACTGATCGAGTATAACAAAAACCCGGTATCAGTATAACAACCCCCTCCTGGAGACTTAACAAAGGCCCTCATCCAAAGTATGACAAAGTCCCTGATCCAGAGTATAACAAAAGTTCCCTTGTCAGTATAAAAAAGTCCCCTCATCGAGTATAACAAAAAGTCCCTGGTCGAGTATAAGAAAGGCTAATCAGCATAACAAAGTCCTCTGACCGAGTATAACAAAGTCCACAGTCGAGGTATTTCAAAGTCCCCTGGTCTAGTATAACAAAGTCCCATGATCAGTATACAAAGTCCACTGATCGTGAATATCAGAAATCCTGATCGAGTATGACCAAATTCCCTGGTCGAGTATAACAAAGTACCCTGATCGAGTATAAAATCCCTGATTGAGTATAACAAAGTTCCCTGGTCGAGTATAACAAGCCCCTGATCTAGTATAACAAAGTCCCCTGATCGAGTATAACAAAGTCCCTGATCGAGTATAACAAAGTCCCCTGATCGACTATAACAAAGTCCCTTGATCGATTATAACAAATTCCCCTGATCGAGTATAACAAAGTCTCCTGATAGAGTATAACAAAGTCCCCTGATAGAGTATAATAAATGCCCCTGATCGAGCACAACAAAGTCCCTGATCGAGTATAACAAAGTCCCTTATCGGGAGTAACAAATTCCCTTGATCAGTATAATCCCTGATCGAGTATAACAAAGTCCCTGATCGAGTATAACAAAGTCTGCTGATCGAGTATAACAAAGACCCCTAATCGAGTACAAAGTCCCTGATCGACTATAACAAAGTCCCTGGTCGAATATAACAAATTCCCTGATCGAGTATAACAAAGTCCCTGAGAGAGTATAACAAAGGCTCCTGATTGAGTATAACAAAGTCCCTTGTCAGTATTACAAAGTCCCTGATTGAGTATAACAAAGTCCCTGATCGAGTATAACAAAGTCCCTGATCGAGTATAACAAAGTCCTCTGATCGAGTATAACAAAGGCCCTTATCGAATGTGATAAAGTCCTGATCTAGTCCCCTGATCTAGTATAACAAAGTTCCCTGATCGAGTATAACAAATGAACCTGATCGAGTATAACAAAGTCCTCTGATCGAGTATACCAAACGAACATGATCGAGTATAACAAAGTTCCTTGATCGAGTATAACAAAGTCCCTGAGAGAGTATAACAAAGGCTCCTGATTGAGTATAACAAAGTCCCTTGTCAGTATTACAAGTCCCTGATTGAGTATAACAAAGTCCTGATCGAGTATAACAAAGTCCCTGATCGAGTATAACAAAGTCCTCTGATCGAGTATAACAAAGCCCCTTATCGATGTGATAAAGTCCTGATCTAGTCCCTGATCTAGTATAACAAAGTTCCCTGATCAGTATAACAAATGAACCTGATCGAGTATAACAAAGTCCTCTGATCAGTATACGAAACAAACATGATCAGTATAAATTCTGATCGAGTATAACAAAGTCCCCTGATCGAGTATAACAAAGTCACCTGATCGAGTATAACAAAGTCCCTTATCGAGTAAAATAAAGCTGATGGGCATAACAAAGGCCCCTCATCGAGTATAACAAAGCTCCATGGTCGAGGATAACAAAGTCCCCGATCGATTATAACAAATTCTGATCGAGTATAACAAAGTACACTGATAGAGTATAACAAAGTCCCCTGATAGAGTATAACAAAGTCCTCCTGATCGAGTATAACAAAGTCCCCTTATTGAGTATAACAAAGTCCCTGGTCGAGTATAACAAACCCCTGATCGAGTATATAACAAATTTCTGGTCGAGTATAACAAAGTCCCTGGTCGAGTATAACAAAGCTCCCTGGAGTATAACAAAGGCCCTTAATCGAGTATAACAGCCCCCTGCTCGAGTATATACCGAGGCCCCTGATCGAGTAAAACAAAGCCACTTCATCGAGTATAACAAAGTCCTGATATATAACAAAGGACCCTGATCGAGTATAACAAAGGCCTCTATGGAGAGTAACAAAGTCTCTTGATCAGTATAACAAAGTCCCTGATCGAGTATAACAAAGTCCCTGATCGAGTATAACAAAGTCTGCTGATCGAGTATAACAAAGACCCCTAATCGAGTATTACAAAGTCCCTGGATCGACTATAACAAAGTCCCTGGTCGAATATAACAAATTCCCTGATCGAGTATAACAAAGTCCCCGGAGAGAGTATAACAAAGGCTCCTGATTGAGTATAACAAAGTCCCTTTGTCAGTATTACAAAGTCCCTGATTGAGTATAACAAAGTCCCTGATCGAGTATAACAAAGTCCCTGATCGAGTATAACAAAGTCCTCTGGTCGAGTATAACAAAGGCCCCTTATCGAATGTGATAAAGTCCCTGATCTAGTCCCCTGATCTAGTATAACAAAGTCCCCTGATCGAGTATAACAATTGAACCTGATCGAGTTTAACAAAGTCCCTAATCGAGTATACAAACGAACATGATCGAGTATTACAAAGTTCCTTGATCGAGTATAACAAAGTCCCCTGATCGAGTATAACAAAGTCACCTGATCGAGTATAACAAAGTCCCTTATCGAGTAAAATAAAGCCCTGATGGAGCATAACAAAGGCCCTCATCGAGTATAACAAAGCTCCATGGTCGAGGATAACAAAGTCCCCTGATCGATTATAACAAATTCTGATCGAGTATAAAAAAGTACACTGATAGAGTATAACAAAGTCCCTGATAGAGTATAACAAAGTCCCCTGATCGAGTATAACAAAGTCCCTTATTGAGTATAACAAAGTTCCTGGTCGAGTATAACAAACCCCCTGATCGAGTATAACAAAGGACCCTGCTCGATATAACGAGGCCTTTGATCGAGTAAACAAAGCCCCCTTCATCGAGTATAACAAAGTCCCTGATAGAGTATAACAAAGAACCGTGATCGAGTATAACAAAGTCCCTGATCGAGTATAACAAAGGCCTCTTATCGAGAGTAACAAAGTCCCTTTGATCAGTATAACAAAGTCCCTGATCGAGTATAACAATGTCCCTGATCGAGTATAACAAAGTCCCTGATCGAGTATAACAGTCCTCTGATCGAGTATAACAAAGGCCCCTGCTCGAGTGTAATAAAGTCCCCTGATCGAGTATAACAAAGTCCCCTGTTCGAGTATTGGTCGAGAGTATAACAAAAGTACCCTGATCGAGTATAACAAAATCCCTGAGTGAGTATAACAAAGGTTCCCTGGTCGAGTATAACAAGCCCCCTGATCTAGTATAACAAAGTCCCCTGATCGAGTATAACAAAGTCCTGATCGATTATAACAAAGTCCCCTGATCGACTATAACAAAGTCCCTTGATCGATTATAACAAATTCCCCTGATCGAGTATAACAAAGTCCCCTGTTCGAGTATAACAAAGGAACCTGATTGAGTATAACAAAGTCCCTTGATCGAGTATAACAAAGTCCCCTCACCGAGTATAACAAAGTCCCCTGATTGAGTATAACAAAGTCCCTGGTCGAGTAAACCAAAGTACCTCCGATCGGTATAACAAGTCCCTGATCGTGAACAACAAAGTCCCCTGATCGAGTATAACAAAGTCCCCTGATCGAGTATAACAAAGTTCCCTGGTCGAGAATAACAAAGCCCTTGATCGAGTATAACAAAGTCCGCTAATCGAGTATAAGAAAGTCTCTAATCGAGTATAACAAAGTCTTGATCGAGTATAACTTAGTCCCTGGACGAGTATAAGAAAGACCCCTAATCGAGTATAACAAATCCCTGATCGACTATAACAAAGTCCCTTGATCGAGTATAACCAAGTCCCTGGTCGAGTGTAACAAGGCCTCTTGATCGAGTATATCAACGTTCCTGATCGACTATAACAAAGTTCCCTGATAGAGTATAACAAAGTCTCCTAATCAGTATAACAAAGTCCTTGATCGGTATAACTTAGTCCTGGACAAGTATAACAAAGTCCTGATCGAGTATAACAAAGGCCTCTTATCGAGAGTAACAAAGTCCCTTGATCAGTTTAACAAAGTCCCTTGATTATAACAATGTCCTCTGTTCGAGTATAAGGCCCATGATGGTATAACAAAGTCCCCTGATCGAGTATAACAAAGTCCCCTGATCGAGTATACAAAGTCCTTCATCAGTATAACAAAGTCCCTGATCGAGTATAACAAAGTCCCTGATCGAGTATAACAAAGTCCCTTGATCGAGTATAAACAAATTCTCTGATCGAGTATAACAAAGGACCCTGATCGAATTTAATAAAGTCCCCTGATCTAGTATAACAAAGTCTCCTGATCGAGTATAACAAATGAACCTGATCGAGTATAACAAGGCCCTTTGATCGAATATAACAAATTCTGATCGAGTATAACAAAGTCACCTGATCGAGTATAACAATGGTTCCTGATCGAGTATAACAAAGTCCCTAGATCAGTATAACAAAGTCCCCTGATCGAGTATAACAAAGTCCCTAATCGAGTATAACAAAGTCTCATCGAGTATAACAAAGCCCCTGAACGAGTATAACCAAGTCCTATGATCGAGTATAACAAAGTCCCCTGATCGTGAATAACAAAGTTCCCTGATCGTGAATAACAAAGTCCCCTGATCGAGTATAACAAAGTCTCCTGATCGAGCATAACAAAGTTCTCTGGTCGAGTATAACAAAGCCCCCTCATCGAGTATATAACAAAGTCCCTTAATCGAATATAACAAAAGTTTCTAATCGAGTATAACAAAGTCCCTGATCGAGTATAATCAATCCCTGGAGGAGGCAATAAAGACCCCTAATCGAGTATAACAAAGTCCCTGATCACGAGTAACAAAGTCCTTGATCGAAAAAATCTCGTCCCCTTGGTCGAGTGTAACAAAGGCCCCTCTTGAGTATAACAACGTTCCTGATCGACTATAACAAAGTCCCTCATAGAGTATAACAGCGTTCCCTGATTCATAACAAAGTCTCCCTGATCGAGTATAACAAAGGCCTCTTTATCGAGAATAACAAAAGTCCCTTGATCAGTATAACAAAACCCCTGATCGAGTATAATGAATGTGCCCCTGAACGAGTTCAACAAAGTCCCCCATCGAGTATAAACAAAGTCCTCTGATCATATAATAAAGGCCCCTGATCGAGTATAACAAAGTTCCCTGGTCGAGGATAACAAAATTCCATTGATCGAGAGTAACAAAGTCCTCTTATCGAGTATAAGTCCTTGGTCGGATATAACAAAGTCCTCTGATCGAGTATAACAAAGGCCCCTGATCGAGTATAACAAAGCTCACCTTGATCGAGTATAAACAAAGTCCCCTGATCGAGTATATAACTAAAGTGCCCTGGTCGAATATAACAAAGTCACCTGATCGAGTATAACAAAGTCCCTGGTCGAGTAGCAATAATGTCCCCTGATCAAGTATAACAGCGCCCCTAATCGAGTATAACAAAGTCCCTGCTCAAGTATAACGAAGTCCCCTCATCGAGTATAAACAGCTCTATTGAGTATATACCAAAAGTCCCTGGTCCGTATAACAAAGGCCCCAGATCGAGCGGCAACAAAGTTTTCGATCGAGTATAAAAACCACTGGTCGAGTATAAACAAAACAAAGTCCCCTGGTCGAGTATAACAAAGTCCCATGATCGAGTATAACAAAGTCCCCTATTGAGTATAACAAAGTTCCTGGTCAATGTAACAAAGCCCTGATCGGTATAACAAAGTCCCCGATCGAGTATAACAAAGTCCCTGATCGAGTATAACAAAGTCCCCTGATCGAGTATAACAAAGCCCCCTGCTGGAGCATAACAAAGGCGCCTCACCAAGTATGACAAAGTCCCTTGATCGAGTATAAAAAAAGTTCCCTGGTCGAGTATAAAAAGTCCCTCATCCAGTATAACAAAGTCCCCTGGTCGAGTATAACAAAGGCCCCTAATTGAGTATTACAAAGTCTCCTAATCGAAATGACAAAATCCCCTGATAGAGTATAACAAAGGCCCCTGATCGAGAATAACAAAGTCCCCTGATCGAGTATAACAAAGGCCTCTTATCGAGAGTAACAAAGTCCCTTGATCAGTATAACAAAGTCCCCTGATCGAGTATAACAATGTGCCCTGAACGAGTATAAATAAGTCCCCTGATCGAGTATAACAAAGTCCTCTCATCGAGTATAACGAAGTCCCTTGATCGAGTATAACAATGTGCCCTGAACGAGTATAACAAAGTCCCCTGATCGAGTATAACAAATTCCTCAGATCGAGTATAACAAAGGCCCCTGATCGAGTATAACAAAGTTCCCTGGTCGAGGATAACAAATTCCCTTGATCATGTATAACAAAGTCCTCTCATCGAGTATAACAAAGTCCCTTGATCGGATATAACAAAGTCCTCTGATCGAGTATAACAAAGGCCCCTGATCGAGTATAACAAAGTCCCCTGATCGAGTATAACAAAGTCCCTGATCGATACAAAGTGCCCTGGTCGAATATAACAAAGTCACCTGATCGAGTATAACAAAGTCCCTGGTCGAGTATAACATTGTCCCTGATCAAGTATAAACAAAGGCCCCTTATCGAGTATAACAAAGTCCCCTGCTCGAGTAAGAACGGAAGCCCCCCTGATCGAGTATAACAAAGCCCCTCATCGAGTATAACAAAGTCCCCTGGTACGGTATATAACAGCGCCCCTAATCGAGCATAACAAAGCTTTGACTGAGTATAACAAAAACCACTGGTCGAGTATAAATGTCCCCTGGTCGAGTATAACAAAGTTCCAAGGATCGAGTATAAACAAAGTCCCCTGATCGTGAATAACAAAGTCCCCTGATCGAGTATGCAACCAAGTCCCCTTGTCAAGGAGCAACAAAAGTCCCCCTGATCGAGTATAACAAAGTCCCCTTATTGAGTATAACAAAAGTTCCTGGTCAAATATAACAAAGCCCCTTGGACGGTATAACAAAGTCCCTGATCGAGTATAACAAAGTCCCTCGATCGAGTATAACAAAGTCCCCTGACTTTAGGCATATAACAAAGTCCTTTTGACTGAGTATAATTAAAGGAACCCGACGAGTATAACAAAAGTTCCTTGATCGAGTATAACAAAAACCCCTTATCGAGTATAACAGCTTCTGCTGGCAACAGCGGTGCCTCATCAAGTATGACAAAAAGTCCCTTGATCGAGTATAAAAAAAGTTCCCTGGACGAGTATATAAAAGTCCCTCATCCAGTATAACAAAGTCCCTGGTCGAGTATAACAAAGGCCCCAATCCAGCATAACAAAAGTCCACTGATCGAGTATAACAAAGTCCCCGTCGAGTATAACAAAGTCCCCTGGTTCTATAACAAAGTCCCATGATCAAGAATAACAAAAAGTCTCACTGATCGTGAATAACAAAGTCCACTGATCGAGTATAACAAAGTCCCCTGGTCGAAGTATACCAAAAAGTCCGGTCGAGTATAACAAAGTCCCTGGTCTAGTATAACAAAGTCCCCTAATTGAGTGTAAGAAAGTTCCTGGTCGAGTATTATAACAAAAGCCCCCGATCTAGTATAACAAAGTCCCTAATCGAGTAACAAATTCCTTGATCGAGTATAACCATGTCCCCGGTCGAGTACAACAAAGCCCCTAAACGAGTATAACAAAGTCCCCGATCGATTTATAACAAAGTCCGCTGGTCGATTATAAACAAATTCTGATCGAGTATAACAAAGTCCCTTGATCGAGTATAACTTAGTCCCCCTGACGAGTATAACAAAGTCCCTGATCGAGTATACCCACGGCCTCTATCGAGAGTAACAGTCCCTTGATCAGTATAACAAAGTCCCCCTGATCGAGTATAATCTTAGTCCCCGGAGCCAAGTATAACAAATTCCCTGATCGAGTATACAGCAAAGGCCTCTTATCGAGAGTAATGTCCCTTGATCAGTATAACATAGTCCCTTGATCGGGTATAACAAAGTCCTCTGATCGAGTATATAACAAAGGCCCCTGATCGAGTATAACAAAGTCCCTGATAGAGTATATAACAAAGTCCTGATCGAGTAAAAACAAAGTCCCTTCATCAGTATAACAAAGTCCCCTGATCGAGTATACCAAAGTCCCTGATCGACGCAACAAAGTCCCCTGATCGGAAAGCATAACAAAGTCCTCTGATCGAGTATAACAAAGGCCCCTGATCGAATGTAATAAAGTCCCTGATCAAGTATAACAAAGGCCCCTTATCGAGTATAACAAAGTCCCCTGCTCGAGTATAACGAAGCCCCCTGATCGAGTATAACAAAGCCCCCTCATCGAGTATAACAAAGTCCCCTGGGTACGGTATAACAAAGCGTTCCTAATCGAGTATAATGTTTTCTGATCGAGTATAACAAAAACCACTGGTCGAGTATAACAAAGTCCCTTGGTCGAGTATAACAAAGTCCCCTGATAGAGAGCAACAAAGGCCCCCATCGAGTATAACAAAGTCCCCTGATCGAGTATAACAAAGGCCTCTATCGAGAGTACAGAAGTCCCATGATCAGTATAACAAAGTCCCCTGATCGAGTATAACAATGTGCCCTGAACGAGTATAAAAAGTCCCCCTGATCAGAGTATAACAAATTCCTCTGATCGAGTATAAACGCGCCCTGATCGAGTATAACAAAGTCCCTGATCGAGTATAACAATGTGCCCTGAACGAGTATAACAAAGTCCCTAATCGAGAGTAACAAAGTCCTCAGATCGAGGATAACAAAGCGCCCCTGATCGAGTATAACAAAGTTCCCTGGTTGAGAGCAACAAATTCCCTGATCAAGTATAACAAAGTCCTCCCCACGAGTATAACAAAGTCCCTTGATCGGGTATAACAAAAGTCACCTGATCAAGTATAAATAAAGTCCCCTGGTCAGAGTATAACAAAGTCCCCTGATCAAGTATAACAGCGGCCCCTAATCGGTATAACAAAGTTCCTGCTCGAGTATAACGAAGCTCCCCTGATCGAGTATAACAAAGCCTCATCGAGTATAACAAAGTCCCCTGGTCGAGTATAACAAAGGCCCCTATTCGAGCATAACAAAGTTTTCTGATCGAGTATACAAAGACCACTGGTCGAGAGTATAACAAAGTCCCTGTCGAGTATAAACAAAGTCCCATGATCGAGTATAACAAAGTCCCCTGATCGTGTGAATAACAAAGTCCCCTGCTCGAGTATAACGAAGCCCCTTATCGAGTATAACAAAGCCCCTCATCGAGTATAACAAAGTCCCCTGGTCGAGTATAACAAAGGCCCCTATTCGAGCATAAAGTTTTTTGAGCAGTAACAAAGACTCTGGTCGAGTATAACAAAGTCCCTGGTCGATATAACAAAGTCCCATGATCGAGTATAACAAAGTTCCTGGTCGAACAAAGCCCCCCTGATCGAGTATAACAAAGTCCCTTAATCGAGTATAACAAAGTTTCCTAATCGAGTATAACAAAGTCCCCTGATCGTGAATAACAAAGTGCCCTGGTCGAATATAACAAAGTCACCTGATCGAGTATAACAAAGTCCCCTCATCGAGTATAACAAAGTCCCCTGGTCCGGTATAACAAAGGCACCTAATCGAGCATAACAAAGTTTTCTGATCGAGTATAACAAAGACCACTGGTCGAGTATAAAATTCTGGTCGAGTATAACAAAGTCCCATAATCGAGTATAACAAAGTCCCTGATCGTGAATAACAAAGTCCCCTGATCGAGTATACCCAAGTCCTGGTCGAGTATAACAAAGTCACCCTGATCGAGTATAACAAAGTCCCCTTATTGAGTATAAC